>NC_134484.1:43753293-43839147 GCF_040206685.1 Ascaphus truei | reverse complement strand
CCCTACTCTTCTCGGTGTTCATCAATGATCTTCCCACAGCTTGTAAGGGAGCTTCAATACACATGTATGCAGATGACACAATCTTATATGCACACAGCCCTAGCCTCTCCGACCTTGAACACATACTTCAATCTGACTTTTTGAGACTTGAAAATTGGATTTCCCAAAACAAACTGTTTTTAAACACAGACAAGACTGTAACAATGGTATTTGGGACCAAGGCTACATTTTTAAAGCTTCCAATGACTGAGCTCCAGATCAGAACCAACACTAATACCACCCTAACTCCTGTTACTAGTTCTAAATACTTGGGCCTATGATTTGACTCCCATTTAACATTTGGGATGCACATTGATACCCTGCATCCAAAACCTATGCCAAACTAGGTGTACTTTACAGGAACAAATTCTCCCTAAGTCTGCTGGTCAGAAAGCGTATCGCACAGCACATGCTAATGCCAATTATCAACTATGGGGACATAGTAAACGGCTTTGGCACCCCAAACCCACCTTAGTAAACTTGACACGCAATAGAATTCAACATGCTGTTTTGTTCTCCAATGCAACTACAACACACATCATTGTGAAATGCTCAAAGAACTAGATTGGTCATCACTATATTCTAGGCACAAAGTTCATCTCTCCTGTCATGCCTTCAAATACTTTCTGGGCAAGCTACCTGTCTGTCTGAACAAGCTTCTCACCCCTACCACATGCAACACTTATCATCTGAGATCTGTCTCCAAAATACTGATCATGGTCCCAAGGTTCAGGAAAGTATCCAGCTGCTCCTCCTTCTCTTACCTTGCACCCAAAACTGGAACATTCTACTGGAGACTCTCACAGCCACCACCAGTCTAGGTTCTTTCAAAACTTAAGCTGTCTCACATTTTAATCTGGTCTGTAACTGTTATATACGCCTATAATATATAGTATCTCTAACTGTGCATGAAATGTCAAGTATATACAGTAATGTATACCCTGTTCACTTATGTAACTATGTATTTGTAACCAAGTATTATTTGTCATCATAACTCTATGCCCAGGACATACTTGAAAACGAGAGGTAACTCTCAATATTTTACTTACTGGTAAAACATTTTAGAAATAAATAAATCTAAATACTTACCCAACAGATGGAAATGAAGATAGTCCACCTCTGAATATTTGTTAAATGTAGTATGTCAAGTGTCTTAGTCTATTGTGTGCCTATACACTCCACATTTTTTAGTGTTTATAACTAATAAAGTATTTTAATGTTCATACTATTCTCCACTGTTTACTAAAGGGGTTTTATGTATATGTTCTCACCATTGAATATATTGGTCTCTAGGATCAGACGCACAGTCTCCTTGCAATAATAACATTAGGGGGTCTCTAGGGGGTTGTTGTATCTTTTACAACCACCTCCAAAATGGTCTGTCCTTGTGTTTGCTCCAACCCCTGTGCGCCCCTGAGCCTACAATTATTTGGCAGAGCGGGTGAACCTCTCTCTTTTGTCTCTTTAAACTTTGCCTATTTGATGCATCTTCTTATTCTCAGACCATCTGGAAATATTAGAAACTAAAGCAAAACATCTTTTCTGTTTTGCTTGCATGACAGTTAGTGTCCTTAGAAGCTCCCTCAGGGAGAAAATAGAATGTCACAGAAGCAACTGTTATATGTTGAATTGTGTGAAAGTGTTATACAGGCTTAATAATAATAATAATAATAATAATAATAATAATAATAATAATAATAATAATAATAATAATAATAATACTGTAATAATAATAACATTATTATTATTATTATTATTGTGACAAAAAAGTTACAAAACAGGGTATAAAAAAGTAATAAGGATTTTATTATTTTGTTCATATGGAGCAATAGAGCCCCTAACTTGTACCACTTTTTGCCTTGATTCAAAGACCTCAAAAACATCTACATTTCCCACACTGGTTTCCCAAGCTTGCACGAGCCACTAAAAATATCATACAGGATGATATGAATTAAAGGTCGCAAATAGGCATGATGACGTTGACTTGATACTAAAACAGTCTGTTTGTGCTTAGCGTCAAATGTTTTCCTTTCGGGACCTGTAAATATTGTTTTTTTAACCAGCTTAAAGGAGGAGTTGCTTTTCCCACCAATAGATTGTGTAACCCTCCCTGCCTGGCTCCATAGGGAGACATATAGTCCATATAGTCTACATATTTGGCTTCTTCAGGATTGTACCTTATGAGGGTACTTGGTCTGTGCTGCTGGGTGGTGATGGAGAAAAAATGGGTGCCAGGAACTTTATAGTTATGAAAAATGTGGTCTTTATTTACATCACCTAGTAGCACAATTTCTTCTCCAGATACATAAGTGCATTCCTGGAGAGGCACATTCCTTGAACAGTTGAAGTATTGGCATAGACATACAAGATAGCTTCTTTCTCTTGGTTCTTATCCTCATGGTACCTTCTGGGTCCCTGCTTGGGCTACTTCTGTATCCCTTTGGTCAACAAGACGTTAGTTCTAGAACTTACTCTGGCCATCCTGGTAGTAACACTTCAGTGCTTGGATGGCAGAGAGCGTCACTTTATCTTGGTCTCAAGTGCTGGTGTAACAGGGTAAGAACCTACTACTGTAAGTGTACACCACTCATTATTCCCTGGGAATGCTCACAACAGGAATTGAGTCAAAGGGCTCCAAGCTACTACTACTCAGGGCAGGTCCCAAGGCTACTATTTTGGTAACATCTAGGGAACAAAGGCCTCACACTTAGGAGCCTCTATTTCTCTGCTCCTCTCAATCTAGGGAGCCCAAATTCAAAGGGCACTTCCCTACCAGTAAAACAAAGAAGGAGATGCCTACCCTATGCTACTTTTTTACATTTGTAATATACAAGTGAGACCCCTCCACTGTGTGTCCGGCAGGGATCTGAGGGAGAAGCTCTTCTCCCTCCCATTTAGAACCTCTCTCTCTCACTCCCTGTCTCAAGGTATAAAAGGGGGCAGAGCTTAGCCTCTGCTGAGTCACCCTAGACCAGGTGACCATCCCAGTACATTCCAGAAGCAGGTTGTGGCCAGGTCCCTGCCTGGTCACTTTGCCACACATCATTATAGGGGGCGGGTGTTCAATATCTAACGCCTTCAAAAACTTTAACCCCTTACACCCATATGCTAATTTCACAACAGGGGTTACAATTGAATAAAGGTTTGCCCCTACAAATGGTTCAAACCCTCACCTGTCCTGCAGGCTCCAGATGCAATCCTGCCAGGCACTCCAGCGCTGGTTCTCGTGTGTGGCGCACGGTTGGTGCACGGCCCTGTCTGTCCCCGTGGTTCCCAAGGCTAGGGTGCACTATCCTTCCGGCAGCGGTGACGCGCTACGCATGCGCGGTGAGCATTCCTCCCGGTTTTCCATGGCCTCCATTCCCAGACTCCACCCCCGCTCTGACAGTGGTAGGCGGCGCAGCAGCCACACACGCTCCTTTCCCCTCGTATCTGGCCCCGCCTCCGGTCTCCGTCCCCGTAATGATGCAGGTGTCGTGACGTGTAAAACTGGCACTCGACCGGGTCACCAACATAATGCACAAGTTACGTGCGGCGCATGCGCTCCAGAGGGCCCACCCCCACTCCTAATCAGCTGTACAATAGGATGCACCTGCGCGGTCCAGCAGCCTATCGGTGAGGGCTCCTTCACTTCCTGGTTTCCTCCCATTGGTGGGAGGTCCTATTTATACCCTCTCAGGGCTCTCTTGCTTTGCCGAGCATAACTCCTGTTTGTGTGATGCTGTACTCATCACCTTGTGCCTATCTGCCTGAACCCTGCTGCCTGACCCTGCCTGGATTCTACTCTGTGATACCCTCCTGCACTGACCTTGGCTTTGGATACGACAACTCTACTCTCTCCTGCACTGACCCTGGATTTGGAACCACGACGATGCTGCTCTCTCCTGCACTGACCCTGGCTCTGGCTCTATGACTATTCTATGCTCCCAATCCTGACTCTGGCTACGTACCCTAATGATCCGCTACCCTATACTCCAAGACTCGGCAAGTAAATAATTAACGATGTCTTCTCTTACCCTGATCCGGCCTGCAAGACTATCCTACACCCTAGACATGCCCTCATGGTTGTGGTTGGCGTTCTATACAATTCCCTACCTCAGCCTCGCGGTCGCGCCTCGCTTGTGGTGAGCTATGCGTTACACCAACACCGCAAGGTAGAGACTATCTGCAGGTGGGAAACTCAAGCAGGAGTCCACCCCATGCAGAGGTGGACAACGACGTGGGACCAGACTGATCCTATCATCAGTTGGCGGTACCCGGGTGCTGGAGCCCCAGCAGGTATCACGCCCTACAATTGCACCAACGTTCACACACATTCTGTGGTTAGCACTACCGCATAGTTTGGGGGTGGATTTGACTTTGGAGTACTTTGGTGGAACCCCACCAGGGTGTATAAGGTGGACGTTGGACAGTGGGGCACTGTGTGGGCATAGCCGTGCGAGGCCTGTATATATATATATATATATATATATATATATATATATATATATATATATATATATATATATATATATATATATATATATACCCACCATAACCTTAATAGTCCTGGTGATTACCTACTCTTATCTCATTTGAGCAAATGTCAGTAAGCCAACCTCACACTGATGAGACCCATCAAGGTTGAAACATGTCTGTGAGTGGGTTAACTGACTTTGCATCTCCCAAGTCCTTGCTTAAAAGCTGTGTTTAAAGCAGCATGCATTGACTAAGGGTTGCTCATGTAATGTGAGCATGAGATAAAAAGTGACACTGTGTGCTCATTTGCATGTCATTTCCCAGAATCCCTTGCTGCAGTGGAAGTGCTGTTTGCTGGGTGATAATGGTGAAAGACAGGGTTGCAGACCTGTCTAAGACATGCAAATGAATATACAGGAATATTTACAGTTGCTATATATATATATATAGCAACTGTAAATATTCCTGTATATTCATTTGCATGTCTTAGACAGGTCTGCAACCCTGTTTATAGTTTGGTTACAGGACCTGTTGCTGCTGGTGATGTGACGTCATCATGTTCACACGGCTCAGTGCCCCTGCTCCCTATTGCAGTCTGCTTCTGCCTACACTCCCATGGTTACAGACGCTTTAGTTGCGTCGCCATGGCAACGGGGGTTGCCTTAGAATGACTGGTGTGCTCACTGGCTCCACCCGCAGGCGCACATGTGCAGTGTGTCTGGCATTGATAGCTAAGTGTAAACAGAGGAGTGGTGAGGCTGAGCAGCTGCACAGTGATGACAGGGCTCCCATGCGCCTACAGTACTCCCGTTTTTAATTACAATCAGCTGGTTCTTGATTATGCACACAGGTGGGTGATGGGTATATATGTTTTCCTTGGGCAGTGTTCTCCAGCACGCCCCTGAGGAAGGTCCTATACAGGACCGAAACGTTGGATTTATATGTGCCTGCTTTTTTTCAAATACACTTTTGCAATATACCTTGAGTGCTGTTTTTTGTCTCCTTGGTGGGACACCTGGTTTCCTGTTATTTTTGTTGAACAAGCACCTATTTCTTTGGAGCCTTTGAAGTGCCTGCTGTATATCTATATATATAAATAACAGCAGGCACTTCAAAGGCTCCAAAGAAATAGGTGCTTGTTCAACAAAAATAACAGGAAACCAGGTGTCCCACCAAGGAGACAAAAAACAGCACTCAAGGTATATTGCAAAAGTGTATTTGAAAAAAAGCAGGCACATATAAATCCAACGTTTCGGTCCTGTATAGGACCTTCCTCAGGGGCGTGCTGGAGAACACTGCCCAAGGAAAACATATATACCCATCACCCACCTGTGTGCATAATCAAGAACCAGCTGATTGTAATTAAAAACGGGAGTACTGTAGGCGCATGGGAGCCCTGTCATCACTGTGCAGCTGCTCAGCCTCACCACTCCTCTGTTTACACTTAGCTATCAATGCCAGACACACTGCACATGTGCGCCTGCGGGTGGAGCCAGTGAGCACACCAGTCATTCTAAGGCAAGCATGTCAAACTCAAATGCTAACAAGGGCCAAATAAACAAGGTTTAAGTCTAGGTGGGCCGCAAAAACTATATAAAAACTAAAAAATGTAGATCAGGGAAAATAAAAACTAAAAAAGCCAGATGTGAATGACTTCTGAACCCATTAACCAGTGTCAGGATGCCCCTCTTGATTTCCAAAGCAGCAATCCCGCCTGGGATCTTACCTGATCCGCAGTCCCTCAAGGTTCTATACTGGAGGGGAGGTGTTTCCTACCTGTCTTCCGATGTCCCCCGCGTGAAACTTGAGTCAGATCCGGAAGAAAGCAGAATAGGTTATTTCGGTGTAGGTATAGGGCAGTTAAGATAAAAACGAGAGACAGAGAGGCAGAGAGAGAGGCGCAGAGAGAGAGGCGCAGAGAGAGAGAGAGGCGCAGAGAGAGAGAGAGGCGCAGAGAGAAAGAGAGGCGCAGAGAGAGAGAGAGGCGCAGAGAGAGAGGCAGAGAGAGAGGCAGAGAGAGAGGCGCAGAGAGAGAGGCAGAGAGAGAGAGAGGGAGAGGGAGAGGGAGAGGGAGAGGGAGAGGGAGAGGGAGAGGGAGAGAGAGAGAGAGAGAGAGAGAGAGAGAGAGAGAGAGAGAGAGAGAGAGAGAGAGGCACAGGGACAGGGACACAGGGATACAGGCACAGGGGCAGAGGCACAGGGACACAGGCACAGGGGCAGAGGCACAGAGGCACAGGGACACAGGGACACAGGGACACAGGGACACAGGGACACAGGCACAGTGACACAGGCACAGGGACACAGGCACAGGGACACAGGCACAGGGACACAGGGGACAGGGACACAGGGACACAGGGGCACAGGGGCACAGGGACACAGGGGCACAGGCACGGGGGACAGGGACAGGGGGACAGGGACAGGGACAGGGGGACAGGGACACAGACACAGGGACAGGGGGACAGGGACACAGGCACAGGGGCAGGGACACAGGGACACAGGGGCAGAGGCACAGGGACACAGTGGCACAGTGACACAGGCACAGGGGCAGAGGCACAGGGACACAGAGGCAAAGGGGCACAGGGACAGAGGCAAAGGGGCACAGGGACAGAGGCACAGGGACACAGGGACACAGGGGCAGGGACACAGGGACACAGGCACAGGGACACAGGGGACAGGGACACAGGGGACAGGGGGACAGGGACACAGGGGACAGGGACACAGGGACACAGGGGCAGGGACACAGGGACACAGGCACAGGGACACAGGCACAGGGGCAGGGGCACAGGGACACAGGGGACAGGGACACAGGGACACGGGGGACAGGGACACAGGGACACAGGGACAGGGACACAGGCACACAGGGACACAGGCACAGGCACACAGGCACACAGGGACACAGGGACACAGACACAGAGGGACACAGGCACACAGGCACACAGGCACAGGGACAGAGGGAGACAGGGACACAGGGACACAGGGACAGGGACACAGGGACAGAGGGACACGGACACAGGGACAGGGGGACACAGGGACAGGGACACAGGCACAGGAACAGGGACACAGGCACAGGGACAGGAACACAGGGACAGGAACACAGGGACACAGGCACAGGGGCACAGAGGGACAGGGGGACAGAGGGACAGAGGGACAAAGGCAGAGGGACAGAGGGACATAGACAGAGGGACAGAGACAGAGGGACAGAGAGACAGAGGGACAGAGGCACAGGGACAGGGGCACAGGGACAGCAGCACAGGGACAGCAGCACAGGGACAGCAGCACAGGGACAGGGGGACAGGGGCACAGGGACAGGGACAGAGGGACAGGGGCACAGGGATACAGGCACTCTCTCTCTCTCCCTCTCCCTGACACTCTCTCTCTCTCTCAGACACACACACACTCAGACACACACACACACACTCAGGCGCACACACACACACACACACACACACACTCAGGCACACACACACACACACACACACACACACACAGACACACACACACACACACTCAGACACACACACACACACACACACACACTCAGACACGCACACACACACACACACACACACACACACACACACACACACACACACACACACACACACACACACACACACACACACACACACACACACACACACACACACACACACACACACACACACTCAGACACACACAGACACACACACACACACACACACACTCAGACACACACACACACACACACACACACACACACACACACACACACACACACACACACACACACACACACACACACACACACACACACAGATCTCCTTCTGCACGTGCAGCTCACACAGAGATTTGACAGGGGGGAGGGGGGCTACTGTGAAGACATACCCCTGTCCGTGGGATCTCCACTGAACTGTTGAACTCTCTGCACCTCATGGACCTCCGCAACCTCCGCCGGGGTTTTGACTCCGCCCCCGTGTCCTCCCACACACGGCACGAGTGCAGATTGACTGCACCCGGCCACCGTACGCCTCCAGCCCCTGCAGGACAGATTTTACTTCCGCCCGTGCTACTCGCTTCCCCAACACCCGCGCTCGCTTCTCCCGCGGCCAAAACTTTTTACCGCCGCCCACGCGCTCGCCGACACACACGACCGCTGGTTGTGAGCGGGCCGCAAAAATATCCATTGGGGGCCGCATGCGGCCCGCGGGCCGCATGTTTGACATGCCTGTTCTAAGGCATCCCCCGTTGCCATGGCGACGCAACTAAAGCGTCTGTAACCATGGGAGTGTAGGCAGAAGCAGACTGCAATAGGGAGCAGGGGCACTGAGCCGTGTGAACATGATGACGTCACATCACCAGCAGCAACAGGTCCTGTAACCAAAATGAAAGTGCAGTATTAAAAACACATGAAGAGGTGAAAATATATACTCCAGATGCACAGTATTACTAAAAATCACTATCAATAGTGCAACAATAATAAATATACTAATATCACTCTAACATGCTAGGAAGAGAAATGAATAGTGAATGCAGATTTGCTTGTAAGAGTTTGAAAAAGCAGACATAAAGGAAAGGAAGGAACAGGAAGGGGGAGTGGAGGAAAAGGGGAGAGGGAAAGGGGGATGGGAGGGAAAGGGGGGAGGGGAAAGGGGAAGATGGAGGGAGGGAAAGGGGGGGAAGGGCGGGAAAGGGGGGAGGAGGGGAAGGGGTGCTAAGGAGCAAAAATGGGGTCACATAATAAGGCAAAAATAAGCCCAAAGATGAATACAGAAACGGATAATTCTAATTACACAGAGGTGACAGATGGCAGTAAGATCCCCAACTTTAACTCATAAATGTATCTCCCTACAGTGATACTACTACAAAAAGCAACCCAGTTTAAAATCCTCATTAAGTCCTCTGGGTGCCATAGTATCAAGTTCATAGATGAGCCTTGTTTCCAATTGCAGTAATAATTTTCCTCTGTCACCACCACGAATGGACTTGTGCGCTTGCATAATAGGCATGCACCTCAGCGTTGCAAGGCTATGCTTAAAGTTTGTCTTTTATTCTTACTCATACCCTTAAACCGTTTGATTGGGAGGTTGACTTATACAAACTGAATAGAAAGCTACGCCTAAAAGAATTTTTTGGGAACAAGACCAATATTTTGCAGGCTGATGACTATCAGGAACTGACAATGCACCAATTCCATCAACCCAGTACCTTTGATCCACAGGTACACAATTTCAACATATCAGCCTTTATCAGTCTGGTGGAAACTGACACTAGGAAGCGTGTGAGGAACTTCAAGAGGAGTTATTATATATTTAGAGTATATATATTATATATTTAGAGTATATATATAGTTGTGTACCAGTAAAGATAATCTGTTATAACACTGTGTGTATATCATTTCTCTACTGTATGTTCCAGGGCAGGGGTTATCCAACTGTGCTTGGATCTCTCCCAGGTGGATGCGCTGTCATCATACATATCAGGTACACCCCAGGCTCCCTGCAGCAGAGGATCAGGCCTCCTGTGAGCCCACCAGGTAATGCATCAGGCGTAGTCACCCTAGACATGGGGGAAAGGGGGCTACACTTATTTATCAAAAGAAAAAACATCCTATTGTATCCTATAGATGCTATTTTTTGTTCAATGTATATTCTCCAACTTTGCCAAGTATTTAAGCCAGGAAACTTTAATACATGTAACAATGTTTCCCGTCCCCCCAATCATAAATAGTGGCCATTGCAGGGTGTGTGGTGCTTATACCTGCTTGCAACAGGAGGGCCGAGTGGTCGATGACTTGGGGACACAGGAACAGGCTTCTGGGGTTCATACCCCACATGATACTTCGCAGTGCAGCGCCTCCATCTGCCGTAGGCTCAAGGGAAATGGAGATGATCTCCCATGGTAGAACTGATTACCTCTCCCCCAGTTAGATCACACACCAGGCCAGAGGTATATTGCAAACAGGAACGGTTTAGTACTACGCTCTGCAGTAACACAACAGGTACTCAGCAGTCTTCTGCCGGATACAGTCTCTGGTACGTAAATTTCAAATTGTAAATGTGTTATTCAAATAGTCAGTAAAAGCCATTAGTTCTACAGTGCTTCCTTGACAGATCAGAATTAGATGGTCGATATAGCGACAGTAAAAAATGGTGTTAGATTGATATAGTTCAGTGTTCAGTGCTTGAGAAAGATGAGATTTGTTAAGAAAGTATTGTGTAGCCAATATACCTTGTGCATGATCAATAATTGAGTAGAGTGACGTGACATCTAAGGTGACCCAGGAGTAGTCCTTACGCCAAGTGAGTGTTTGACTGATTGTGAGTAGTTCAGACGAATCTCTGAGAAACGATGGTAGATTGTGAACTAGTGTTGTAAATATGAATCCACGTACCTAGATAGACCATCTCCCAAAGATCCAATGCTTGATATTATAGGTCTGCAAGGAGGGCAGACCAAAGACTTATGGATCTTTGGGAAATGGTGAAATATAGACATGATGGGATGTGTGTTAGTGAGAAATGAAACCTCTTGTTCATGAAGTACCCGCAGCTCCTTCCCTATATCCAAGCATGTGAGATATTCTGCAAGAAAACTTTGTGTTGGATTAGATTTTAATCTCTGATATGAACTGGTATGTCCAGCTGTCGTAAAGCTTCAGATGTATAATCTTCAACATTCTGCACAACAATTGCACTGCCCATGTCGGCTTTTTTTATAACAATATTTCTATTGTTCTTCAGTGTGGTAAATTCTGCCTGTTTATCTCAGGACAAGTTGTTATAGCCAGTGGACGAAAAGGCAAAACCTCTAGCTAAAAGCTGCAAGTCTCTCTCTACAAGCCTCTCAAAAGTTTAGCGGTGTGGACCTTTGATGTCTCTAGGGTAGAAAGTAGACTTGCTTCTAAAAGCAGAGTGTGAAGTATCAGTGAAAAACATAGAATGATCAGGGGAATCAGTATTGTCTGATCCCTGTGTATTCTTTTTTTTGTAACTTAAATTTTATTAGTTTATAATTTTATAATATTATACAATACAATACATTACAAAATACATTATGTCATGGTGATTCTCAGTGTATCTGGAAGTATAACGTTACTAATATCAATGCAATAGAACTTTAATCTGTGGTCAGACTGGTGGGCCTAAAGGGGTATCGAGACACGGCTCGCTTTCCGGGGTCCATATTATGGTGACAAACCCCCCTTCTAATCGGGGGGGACCAGGTGTAAAAGCTCAGTCACCGAATCATTAACCGCCCGACCGATTAGTCGGCTGACACACGACTCATCCAGACGACGTATACATAAACAGGTAGACAACTACATGGGTAGACAAACAAACGTGAAGACCGACAAACAATCAACCATACGGACGGACAAACCGATAGACAAACATTGATCCAAGAGGAAGAGGGGGGGGGGAAGAGGGGGTTGGGATGGATGCTAGTGATCGTGAGTGTGTCTCAGAGTTGTTACGCTGCCTCTCTAGGTATGTTACCTGTTTGAAATATAATCATCTTATGCCGAGCATGGGTGTAGCACACCTCTCCCATGGAGAACGGACTTGGAAACTATCATAGCCAGATTGATGCCCTTTCTAACCCCGGGATGTCTGTCTGTGCCAACCAAGGCATCCAGACTTTTAGATAATTGTCGCCAGTGTCGTTAACCAGACTCGTTAACTTTTCCATCTGGCAGATAAACCAAATACGATTCTGAATTTTTGGGATGGTTGGTATGTGTGAGCTTTTCCATAGTGCTGCGATCTCACACCGCGTTGCGAGTGCAAAGTGAGCAATAAGTTTATTATGAGCTTTAGAGAGACCCGCTAGTGGTCTGTTCAAGAGAAACAGCCACGGATCTGGGGGAATAGTGAGATCAAACAGTCTCTGTATCCAAAGTCAAATTGTCTCCCAGAATGAGGAGATCCGCGGGCAAGACCACAGCATATGTAGCAGGTCTGCTGATCCTCCACATTGGCGCGGGCACAGCAGGGAGGATCCCGGCACGAACCTTGATAATTTTAGTGGGGTAAGGTACCATCGCATCAGGACCTTATATGCGTTTTCCTTGAGGGTGGTACATATGGAGCACTTTGCTGTGGCTAGAAAAATAGCACTCCAGTCCTCGTCTTCCAGACATTCTCAGATGTCTGTTTCCCAACGCGATCTAAATGAGGGTATCTCATGAGCTTGTTTGCTAGAACTGATCACTTCGCTGTATAGCTGCGAGGTAAGTCCCTTTGTGTCGGTCTCTGCCAGACAGAGCTTTTCGAAGGATGTCAATTGTGGGTACGGGACAAATTTGTTATAGAACGCCCTGATCTGGAGGTATCTAAAGAATTCTGAGTGGGGGATCTCTTTTTCTAATCTGATGTGATCAAACGTCTTAACTTTTCTGTCATGGCCTTCCAGATCTTTAATCCGATTATAACCTTTCTTTTTCCAAATTGAGATATTACCGACCGATAGGCCCGGCACGAACTCGGAATTGTTCCACAGGGGTGACATCATAGAGCGTGTCGTTGTGAGGGAATGTTTAAATTTTGTGGCCTCCCAGATTGACAATGAGTTGGTCATTGAGGATAGCGGCATATTGGTGCCTTTTCGCACCATTTTGGGGAGCCAGATTAGATTACGTAATTCTATAGGTTCACAGGCTGCGCTCTCTAATTCGACCCATCTCTTAGATCTCGGGTCAGACTGCCATTGCACAATTTGGCTCAACTGTGCCGCTTTGTAATATGATAACAGGCAGGGTACCGCTAGACCCCCAGCCAAGACCGGCCTTTTCATATTAATTTTGCTGACTCTTGGTTTTTTACCTCCCCATATAAACTTGGAGATGTCGGATTGAAGTGAGTGCAGGTCCTTCAATCTGAGTGGCACTGAGAGAGTTTGGAAGAGATATAAAATACGGGGGAGTAAGTTCATTTTAACACTATGGATTCTTCCTATCCAGGAGATCCTTTTAGATGTCCACTTTTGTAGGTCTGATTTTA
Source organism: Ascaphus truei (assembly GCF_040206685.1). Taxonomy (NCBI): domain Eukaryota; kingdom Metazoa; phylum Chordata; class Amphibia; order Anura; family Ascaphidae; genus Ascaphus; species Ascaphus truei. The sequence continues at coordinate 43,825,672 of NC_134484.1, read as the reverse complement.
GGGTCCGGATTAGGTTGGGGTAATTTGCGTCATATATTTCTTTACACCCAAAATATCTTGGACACCCAGATATTTTATAGATTTGTGTTGCCAGTGAAATTTAAAGTTTAGTTTTAATAGTTTTTCTATATAGCTGGGGAGATTGACATTGAGAGCCTCAGATTTGGATTGATTAAAGCTCTTTTATTTTTCCCATATCAGCCTTCACTTTCTTTTTTGGTGCTGTGCGGCGCATTCACTCTTTTTAAGAGATTATCCATGCTGATTCACTGCGCGCCTGCACGCCGAGTCACTGCTGGGTGTTCCTGGCTGTCGGGTCTGCCGTGACGTCACTCAGAAGACACCATCCATGCCGCCGGTCAGGTGACCACCCTCTGCATCGGCGGGTAGCGGGTTGGCGGTGAAGCAACGAGATCCTGCGACGGAGAGACCCCAGCCTATCCAGGAGGAGCGGGAGCATACAGCACAGCAAATTGCAAGACCGGACAACAAGAAATATACGTGAGTTTCCCGTGTTCCAGCCTGATAGTGCTCTTGGTGAGCCGGTTGGAGGGAAGGATACACTTGTTACACTGCCAAACTGTTGAATATAGCCGGGGTCTATGAGATTCATTGTATCATTGCTCACCAGCAGGACTATGCTTTATTCTGAGCGCCTGGAGGGTTAGTCCATTGATTTACCCTGATTGATTTTGAAGCCGGAAATTTTAGAAAACCTGTTTAGCAGGTCAAATAAGTTCGGTAGTGAGGTGAGGAGTTTCGTGATCATCAAGAGGATGTCATCTGCGTACAGGGCCGCTTTATGGGTTTGGGAGTATGCGTTTAACCCTGAGATGTCAGGGTTTCCTCTGATTTGCGCCGCCAGGGGTTCGATACAGAGGGCGAATAGGAGGGGGGATTATGGGCAACCCTGTCTCGTACCACTCCTAATTTGGAAGGGCCGAGAGGGGTAGCACTTGGTACCCGAGAGGGGTAGCACTTGGTATACAACCCTGGCGGTGGGGTTAGAGTACAGCGATAGAATCGCATCACTCACCCGATCTCCAAAGCCAAATGCCGCAAGCGTCTCCTTTAGGTAGGGCCAATCTATCCTATCGAAAGCCTTTTTGGCGTCCAGACTTAACAACATACTTTGAGCAGTGTCAATAGTGGCCAAATCTATCAGATCTATAAATCGACGGGTATTATCTGCGGCTTGTCGGCCCTTGATAAATCCGACCTGATCTGGATGTATGAGTCTGGGTAGGATAAGACATATTCTATTGGCCAATAACTTTGCATATAGCTTGATATCCGTATTGATTAGTGATATGGGCCTGTAACTTTTGCAGTCTAGTGGGTCTTTCCCTGGTTTCGGGATGATTGATATAGAAGCCTGTAACATCTCCTTGGGGATGGGGGCTCCTGCTAAAATAGCGTTGAATACTTGGAGCAACCTTGGGGCAAGTAATTTGATAAATTTCTTGTAGTACTACAAGAAATTTATCCCTGTGTATTCTATCCATTCAGTAGGTCATTCAACTCTTGCAGAACTGTTTGCTCCATGAAATAAAAAGATGTGTCAGTTTTATCATCATTTAACATAGATATGCCTGGAATAAAATTTTCAGACATGTCTGTCTTTTTGTTTAATTCTAAACTAGATGGTTTATTATGAAATAATTTTTATTAAAGATAATTTTCTGACAAATCTTTGTACGTATATCATCGTATCAAACAGTTCAAAATTGTCACTTGGAGCAAAATTAAGCCCTTTATTTAACAGAGATATTTCTCCATCGGTTAATGAGATTCCTGAGATATTAATCACATTATTGTTGTCTGAACTCAGAAGTTTTTCTTCCTTTTGGAAGGTGTTCCGTTTCTTTTTTGATGGTCAAGTCCTTGCCCTACGTTTTTTGGCTCATAGTCGTCATCATTTGTTGAGGAGTGAGCGTATTAATTGAGATTAATACAGACTGGGAACTGAAACATTTCTTGACTTAATCCCAAGGAAAGGTGATACTCTAACCTTTGTTCACTGTTGTTCTTTGTTTTATACTGGCCACATAATGTATTGATAATATGTGTGTATTTACATTTGTAACACATCTCATTCGCTATACATTTGCGATAATGATATATGCAATAACACTATGTACATTGCATCCAGTTATTCTGTTCATTCATAGCTTTCTTTCAAGAATCTGGGTTATATAGGTAAACCCCATTATAGCGCTCCCCGTTATACCGCAATATCGGTTATAACGCGGTTTTCACGTGGCTCCCATTTAATTAAAAAAAATGTTTTACATTTACATATTTTTTTTGCACACACTCTCACTCACACACACACACACAAACATACACACCCACACACACACCCACCCACACCCATATACACACACACACACACACACACACACACACACACACACACACACACACACACACACACACACACACACACACACACACCCTTATACACACACACCCATACACACACACACACACACATACACACACACACCCACATACATACACACACACACACACATATACACACACACAGTTTCTCTCCCATATACATACACACACACACACACTCTCTCACTCTACACAGACGGGGGGGTGGTCGTAACAAAGGAAAGGCCGCGACCAGCACCCCCACCCGCTCCACCCCCCTCCTCCCGCGCAGGCAGCGGGAGCGGCGGGGACAGCGGTGGGGAGAAGAAACCCCCGCTACCAACTCCATGCAGGCAGCGGGAGTACCGGGCACGTGGGGGGGATCAGTGGTAAGCGGGAACCCGAGGGACATCCCCGCTCCCATCTCCTGCCCTGCGGGCTGTCACGCGGTGACAGGGGGAAGCGGGGACCGGAGGGACATCCCCGCTCCCATCTCCTGCCCCGCAGGGTGAAGGGTGCTGCGGGGGGAGGGTGATGATGCACTGATGCGGCGGCCATTTTGTGGACCCCGAGGACCATGTTATAACGGGGTTTACCTGTATTAAGAAACATCCTTAGTGGAGATCCGCCTTATTTTCAATTTCAATTATATATTCATTGTATCTTTTAATATATACTGCTATATTTATATATGTGTAACCCCGGTCACTTTTCAGCCCCAGAGACCCCCCATGTAGCGCTCCGAGGCTCTGCGGCACACCCGGCTAGCGGGGGCCACCATGACAGGTTGCACGAGCGTGCGCGTTGGTAGCGCAGGTGCAGTAAGGGTAGCGCACGCGGTCCCAATGCTAAAGAGGTCCTGAGTGGACTACAATTCCCAGCAGCCTCTGGGGATTGCCCTTTCACCCACATCACGTGCAGCCAGCCAGCAAATAGGGTTTTGCAGCTTCTTCTGTGGAGGAAGGCTACAATGTTGCGGGGACCACGTTTGGCAGTTGAAGCTGGGAGCAGGAAGGGGGAGGAAGGGTGTAGGGAGCAAGTGGCTCCTACACCAGGTAAGGTAGTTCCCCAGATCCTAGGCAGGCCCCAATCCCCCCCGGGTAGTGGGTAGGTTCTGAGGGACAGCCCCTAGGTTAGGGACCCTGCCCTTAGGTGTGAGTGTGCAGTCTTGTCAGTGTCACGTCTGGTAGTGCTGTGAGCGCTGACAAGTAGGCACAGCGTGTGTGTGCAGTGTAGCTGCAGGTATCCGTGTCAGTGCAGTGGGTTGCTGCAGGTACGGTGTGAGTGCAGTGGGTTGCTGCAGGTATGGTGTGAGTGCAGTGCAGTTGCTGCAGGTACTGTGTGAGTGCAGTGTGTTTGCTGCATAGGTTAGGGAGAAGTAGTCAGAGGGGACCCGGGTGGTGAAGAGAGAGGTAGTGTGGGTGCAGGGGGTCAGTGACCCACCTGCATAGGACAGGCTACCCCGTAGGCCCCTAGGAGTGTTCCCTGAAGACATCAAAGGTTGCTGTGCTGCAGGGGCCTATAGTGAGAGCGTGCATCACCCCTTACTGTGTGGACAGCTAGGGACAAAGGGACAAGCATGCGGAGCAGCTGCTGGCGAGTCGTCGGGGACCAGACGGCTGGACATTGACACCCAGGGGGCAGACCGCTAATTCATCTGACCCTTTGCGAAGAGGTACCGGTCACCGCCGTGACCGGCAGGTACTATATCATCAAGTGCACCAACATCGGTCATCAGGTGCTGATCCCGCCTTAGGCTAAACTCTTTGTAGGAACACTGAGGGAGTGGTTACAAGACTGAGCCTATACCATATAGTATCATACATGGACACGGTGTGTGGGGCACGCGGTGAGGGGCCAGACACGTTACTCCTGATGAGAGTGGCTGGGCCACTAAGGTTACCTGTTGCATTACAGAGTGATAAGGTTACTCTGCATTATCGTTAATACAGTAAAGTTGGTTGCATTACATGTGTTTGTATGTATTTCTTGCCCAGGGGAATCTCACATCACGGGGATCCTGGGTAAGTGGAGGTGCTGCGCTAAGTAAGTGTATGAGTGTTACCCCAGGCTCCCAGCTAGCGGAGGCTCATATCTCCTGGAGCCGCAGGTGTTATACAGTGACCAGTAGTTCCTTCGGGGAGCGTCAGAAAAAGGGCTACATATGATTCATGTTATATTATCATAAGAGCTAAATCATTATATTTTGATTCATACGTTATATGCAGTAATTTGATACGTGATCAGTTTCTATTCCTCAATTTACACTAAAAAAATCAGATTATAGAATATTGATTTATATATTATATTTTATTTATTATATTGGGTCATATGTTTTAAATATATTTTTTCCCTTATTATGTTATTATGTTCATTTTCACATTACACTGAAATGCACATTTTATTTATACACATGATTATCATTTTTATATTCACTCTATTCATGTTTCTCTATGTGTTAGTGAAGATTGTTTTTTGCAATTTCATTACTACAGATTGGTTTTAGTTTAGTTTTGTTTCTTTTTGTCAGCTGAGATAGTGTATGACGGATCGGTTTGCAGTTTATCCTGCGCGACCCTACCTCCCCTATTATACAGGAGAGTGTGGTTTAGAGCAGGGACTCCTTGCCGGTATCCCGTCACACATTGCAGCAGAACAAAAACAGTGAATCTGTCAGTGTTGATTACCTGCAACGTCTCTCATGCAAACAGGGAGAGTTTCTCTACAGCTTTCCAGCACAGCTGTGATAGACTAATGAGAAGCTCCCGCGCGAACGTTGTGACACTTCCGGTTTTATGTTTATTTGATTAGGGGTCCCGGCTGTATAAAACAGGCGAGATCCCAAGCGATTAACACACTCTTTGACAAAGGGCACTACGCCCGAAACACGTCAGAGTTCTTTTCATATACCTACCTTTTGGTTGTCTCACATTTCTACCCCTAGATAAATAATTTTGAAATCCTTTTTGCAGGAAATGCTGCTACTCCTTTTTTCACTATCCAGTTTGTTGTGCTGTGCTCTGCCTTTTCTTCATGGAGGACAACGCTATTGATACTATATAACTAGCGTTATATTCTAATATGTGTGTGTAGCCCTGTTTCTCCCACTCCTAAGTGAGATTGTGGGGGGTATGCTCTCTCAGCTACTCTGATGCTGTTTCTTGACCTGTAGGTAATAGGAGGGCTGAGCGCTCCGCGGTGGTGTGGGGAGAAAACAGGACAGGAAGGACAGGTTACCTTGATCTCGATTGGTGCAGTGCCTCCAGCCAGCAAGGATCCCCTGTAGATATTCAGGGGATGGACCCCACTGACACTCCTTCATTCTCAGAGACAGGAACACACACAGCATGTCTTTTTCTGTTCTTTATTGACAGTCAGCTCTAGGACAGAGAATAGCAGGGTCACATGTTTCTCATCATCATCTGCTTGTTTCTCTCTTAAATCAGAGCCCAGACTTAGGCAGCATAATTCCCTTCCCTCCCTACCCCTCATGGGTGGGAGGGAGAGACTGTTCTCTCTCTATCTGCTCCCTCCAATTCTTCCAGAACTGTTGTGACTAATTTGGTAGGATGTCACAATTTGTATATCCTTGGGGAGTGTCTCTAACTCTGACTCATAGCAAGCCAGAGCCGGATACAGATTGGCCCACACACACCAGGGGGCATTCCAACCAATATCCACCCCTTAGATTGACATCCTCAGAAGTTGCTAGGCCTGCCCTTGAATACTGATACATTATTCAAGGCTGAAATACACATACAGGTCTAAGGAAGGAATTAACCTTTCCACTGCCTGCACTAACAGAACTGACAGAGGAAATGCCCAGAGAAAGAAATAGCTGCCGGGAGGCTAGGCTATATCCTCCCCCTGGTGGAACTCCAACGACCTTGCTTGGACAACAGCAGGTATCACCCTACCTTACTGTGCAACACCTGTAAATTCTATATAACCTGAAATGTAAGAATAATTGTACATTTACATATAACATGACCAATACAGATACATGGCACAACATTACAGTACAGTGCAATGTGACAGTACCATTTCTACAATATGAGTAGAGCTACCTCAGTAGTAAGGGGCTGGATCGGGCTTTCTAACCATCCTGCCCTGACTGTCAGGCACTATTATGGAATAACATCTCTTATGCCCAGAAGCAGAAATATATTCTACCCTGTCCATGTAGATACTACGCCCCACTTTCCATTCCCTTAGCAACCTCTGTATTGTGACTTGTTCTGCAGCCTTGTGCTGACCCTCCTCCCCTTGTGGTGATACTCTTACCATAGGTGTGACAGGCATGACAGGTATAATAACACCATTACTTGTGTGATCATCAGGCATTACAGGTGACAAGGCCCTAGGGGTCATAGTGCTAGCGCTAGGGCTGACAGCATCAGGAAGTACTGGAACAGGGCAGGGCAGACCAGGCACATTATAGTCATGTGAGCGGGAGACTAAGGAGACATCCCGGAGTGGAGCCATAACAGTGTCCACAGTCCCGGCAAGGCTCTGTAGGCCAGAGCCTCTGACAGCACTGGACTCAGCCGCAACGGCGGCTGCAGCATCATGGGAGCTTTGTTCTTCTCTCCCCCAGCACTGCAGGGAAAAGAAGTCAAATGACTCGACTCTCACCGGAGCGGCAGCAGTGTCAAGTAAGCTCCCCCGGCCGGGCAGCTTTGCGGCCTTCTCTTCCCCCGGTGGTGGAGCTGTAAGTGACGTCACATTGCGGACATCAGGATTGGTGCCAGCCTCAGGAACAGGCACCGGTAGAATGAGCACCAACTCGGGAGCGTTGGAGGCCCCGACTGGTATCTCGGAGGTTGTAGCACCCTCGCTGTCATCGTGGATCTCGGGCAGAGGGTTGAGCGGCTCTGACGTCACTCCCAGAAGAACAGCAGAGAAACTCGGCAGGACATCGGGTACGTGGGAGGTATCGGCAGATACCTTGTGGATGTCATCAGCCTCAACCTTCGCAGATTTCTCCATCCTGGAGCAGCGTATCAGAGCGGTAGTAGAGCGCACGTTGCAGTGTGAAGGTGGTGCGTCTCGGCGGAGCTCAGACGGTTGGCTACTCAGGGTAAGTTGCACACCGGACACGGTGAGGGACAGCTCTTGGCAGGGTGATATCGCCAGGGTTTGGGAAAGCACTCACCAGACCCCTCTGTAAATGCCGACAGATATCGCAGAACCCAGGGAAATGCTCACGGTCTGTCTGGCTACAACCGCAAACGCTTCCATTGAATTCTCTCTCTGGATGACAGTTAGTAGAGGTGGTGCTCGAGATATCTGTGGGGTCTTGGCAGAATCCCTTGGTTAGGCCCACGTTTCCCTTTAGACTTCGGTTACAACCGTGAACACCTCCGTGGAACTCTCTCTCTAGAAGCGGCCAATAGAGGTGATGCAAGGGCCTGCCGGTATAGCAGGGGTCTTTCTTGCAATATTCTCAGCACACTGGCCCAAGGTGCATACTAGGCCACGTTCTCTCATAGTGGAGCAAGTAAGGCAGCATGGCATACACAACCACCAGTGTTTGAAGTGGAAGTGCATCTGGCTCCTAACATCCTGTTGCTCCTTTCAACACATCCAGCTCCACCCCTGGTGGATAGTATAGTCCAATCAGGATCAAGGAAGGGGGAGGGTCTTCTGGAGTTCGCTCTGTTTCTTGCAAACTGTAATTCCAGCAAAAGCTTGCAAGTTGATGCAACTTTTGCAAAAGAGCTCATGGCGTCCCTGGTAGTGGCGGAAACTGACATTTTGAGGTAGATAAGAGTCCATGCGGTCCCCAGTTCTCTGGAATCGCCATTTTGAAAGCACAAAGTCCAGCACCATGCGGTCTCCTTGAGAGCAAAACCACCATCTTGTGAGGACTTGTGAACACATACGTGACCCCTTTTCTTCAGTAAGGAGCCACACAAATAAAGCACAATTCTTTCTTTCTTTCTTTGAATACCATTCACCCTGATATAGCTTCAGTGAATGCCTCATGAACAAGAATGCAATAGTCTCTTTATTGCTGAGTACACAGGAGTCTCCAATGCAATCTCAGAGTCCCTGTCCCCTTACTGCTAGTCTTCGTTGTGGGATACAGAAGGGTCCCCACTCCTCCCTGGTGTAGCCTCAGGTAGTCGCCCCAACTGCAGTGCTAGATAATGGGCAGCCAGATCCCCGGTGTCGCCTCAGGAACCAGCCCCCTATGCTCTTCTTGATTTGCTCTGATAGGCAGGGTAAGCACACATCACTGGTGAAGCATCAGATGGTCGCCCCAAATCCTATTGAAATGGAGTGTGGGTATCCATTGTCCCTTGCACATAGCCTCCAGGGGGTCGCCCCAACATAGAAAGGTCATTTTTTGGGTACCCCCCCCCCCGGGGAAGTTTCAGGGAGAGATTCCCTTCTCTTCCTGCATTTAAGAGCCTGTCTGCTGCTGCATACAAAGTCCCAAACACTGCTGCATTGTCCACTGTCTCTGAAAACCTGTCCTGCTGTAAAAACCTGTCCTGGGAGCAGTTCTATCTCAGCAGCGCCTCCAAATGTAGCCCTGTTTCCCCCACCCCTAAGTGAGATTGGGGGAGGGGTATGCTCTCTCAGCTACTCTGATGCTGTTTCTTGACCTGTAAGTAATAGGAGGGCTGAGCGCTCCACGGTGGTGTGGGGAGAAAACAGGACAGGAAGGACAGGTTACCTTGATCTCAATTGATGCAGTGCTTCCAGCCAGCAAGGATCCCCTGTAGATATTCAGGGAATGGACCTCCACTGACACTCCTTCATTCTCAGAGACAGGAAGACACACAGCATGTCTTTTTCTGTTCTTCATTGACAGTCAGCTCTAGGACAGAGAATTGCAGGGTCACATGTTTCTCATCATCATCTGCTTATTTCTCTCTTACTGTATATCAGAGCCCTGACTTAGGCAGCATAATTCCCTTCCCTCCCTATCCCTCATGGGTGGGAGGGAGAGACTGTTCTCTCTCTATCTGCACCCTCTAATTCTTCCAGAACTGTAGTGACTAATTTGGTAGGATGTCACAATTTGTATATCCTTGGGGAGTGTCTCTAACTCTGACTCATAGCAAGCCAGAGCCGGATACAGATTGGCCCACACACACCAGCGGGCATTCCAACCAATATCCACCCCTTAGATTGACATCCTCAGAAGTTGCTAGGCCTGCCCTTGAATACTGATACATTATTCAAAGCTGAAATACACATACAGGCCTAAGGAAGGAATTAACCTTTCCACTGCCTGCCCTAACAGGACTGACAGAGGAAAGGCCCAGAGAAAGAAATAGCTGCCGGGACGCTAGGCTATATGTGTATGTCAAACTGAGTACTAAAGTAACAATAGAGGAGGGTGAAATACAGGGAAAATGAAGGGTAGACAAAGGAAAACCAAGGGGGAGGGGAAAATGAAAACAGGGGAATAAGGGGGGGGGCAACGTTTTGGGGGGTGAATACTCATGCCCGTTCCCAGACTTCACACTGACCAGAGGTACGTCCCTTTAGCCTGTGTAGCAAACAGACTCCCTAACCATAAGCAGATATAGCTCTGTGGATAAAAATCCAAATGTGAAAAAATAAATGGAAGCCTAGCAGACCAGTGGTATTACAGTTAAATAGCAACGAGCACAGGTCCAACTCAATGATAACCGTGCTCAGGACACTGACAGCGAGAGGACTGAAGGACAGCAAATGATTGAGATAAAGATTTATGTCTGTTAGCAGATTAGGTCTTGCTGTGAGTCCACTGCTTACTGGTCTGGTGTCTGCTGGTGTCTGCTGTAGCAGGGATGCCGTGGTGTAGCATTGTAGGGATTCCCTGAAATACGCTCCTGCGCTGACGTCATCGGTGGGCAGATGCTGTCCTAGCTGCAGGTGATTGGACAGTAGTCCAACACGTGACGTCGTGCAGCGCACATTCCCGGAAGCGTTTGTGATTGATTGCCAGGATGCATCACCATGTTCCGTCGGCCCCTGCACACCAACCATGCTTGGTAAGCTGTGAGTGTCCACATTGTCAAAGAGACACTATAGTGTCTGTCTAATGAAGGAACAGAATCGTAGGTGTTCAGATGTGAACGTCTTTCCTCTGGATGTCATCCCTCCAGATCACTCACAAAATGAATCTATGTAAAATAAAGGCAGAGAATGAACAATTAAAACACACATCCAAAACTAGATATATAACTGCTAATCCTAATAGAGAGCAATACACTGGCGACACACTTTATTCGAGCTCGGCTAGTCCCACGAATTCGGGTATACTCGGGTGTATTGAGGTTTGTGACTGTTTTCTGCCCGAGTGCATTGCGTTATTTTCCAGGCAGGGATTGAAGCATTTTATTCCCGCTGGCTGCAATACTGCACAGTATATATATATATATACTGCATTACAATTCATGAATTTATGCCATCTGGTAGACACGCGAAGCATTGCAGCCTATTAAATCCTAATCATTATCATTTAACAGATCAGCCGCCCGTCAGCCAGGCATGAACCATGGCTGGGAAGGCAAACGCAACGGGGCTTGTCAGAGGTGAGGAGCGGCGCATTCCAGGTATCTGCCAGGTACATATTGGGTATTTGCTCGAATAAAGTGTGTCGCAGCAGTACATGGGGAAATAAATTGCACTACCCTATGATATAAGCAAAAAGCCTACCAGAGGATATAGTAAAGCAAACACTGTCCGAATAGGGGGACCGTGGCAATAATAGAAAACTGGCATTATCCCTAAATGTCAAAATCACACACAGGAGGTAATATGAGTACTCCACTATAGCACAGTCTCTCCCACCATAAAAGGAGACCTGAGATAAAAATTATCCACTGATAATATTTAAAAAATTAGTGAATATTTAAAAACACCAGAAGATATTTTATGGAGTAGTCCCACTTAGTAAATGTTAGCCATAGCGGGATGTTCTAGTGGCTTTGATAAGTGCATATCCATGCGGGAAAGAGCCCTTTTCGCTCAGTTATGCGGGTTCCCGTATTCTATAAGCACTTGTCGCATGCCCAAACTGTGTGAGAAAGGATTTTCTTGTAGTGGTTTCATTCTGGCTCGGCAAATCGAGCTGTGTGAACAAATTGGTTCAAACGAGCACATTTTGACTTTGCTGTTATTCTAGTAGCACTGTTAAAAGCAAAACTGTTTCTAATAACTCGCAGATTTTGTCACGCCACCTCAAGGCTTGCGAGAGCCTCAACAGATGTGGAATCACATCATTACAATCCCCACAGCCTATTTCAGCTCTGCTGAGCAAGCACTTACTTAATATGCCTATTTAACTATTCTATAGTCATCAAACAAGGTTAAAAGAAATTCAGGGCACTCAAACGTCATCCGGGCGATCCTCAGATAGGAAAATTTAAAACACAGGTTACCCAGGTATGGCAAAGTAACAAAGACTGTATTTAAAGCATTGCTGAGTGGTGAAGAATGCTAGAATAGTCGTCCTAAGGACTATGCTTTAAATAAAGCCTTTGTTACTTTGCCATACCTGGGTACCCTGTTTTTTTAATTTTCCTATCTGAGGATCGCCTGGATGACGTTTGATTGCCCTGAATTTCTTTTAACCTTGTTTGCTGCCTTCTTGATCTCGGCGGCACCACAGGGGGGGAAGGAGGAGGTGCCTCTATACCGCAAACGTGCGGCTTCTATATTCTCTGGACAGCGGGACAATGAGGACTATCAGGATTCGTAGCAGGAGGTAAGAAGGCTTTTCCTTGCCTCCCATATCCTGTATTTAGCCCTCAGCAACTATCCCAGACTGTTTTACATTTGTGAGAGTTATATTGTGGCCAAGAGGAAATCAGTTGCCATACCGTGTATATCTCCAGGACACACTACTGCTCCCTCACGGTCTTTGCTTACACCCTTCCCCCCAACCGGGCACACTGACTCCACAACTGTTTGGACGCATACCGGAGCGCACGACAATGTCAATCTACATTTGCTTATTCTATAGTCATGTCTGGGTCAGAAATGTAATAAAAAATATATTTATTAGGACATCACCAAAAAGGAGGTATAAGGACCCTTCTACGCGTTTCTCACCTTGTTAAAGTACCCACAAGGTGCGAAATGCATAGGAGGGTCCTTATACCTCCTTTTTGGTGATGTCCTAATAAATATATATTTTATTATAATTCTGACCAGGCTCCCTTGGTTGTGAGCTGCTGTTTTTGTATTTTCAACCTGGACTTCCTTACTTGCAGCTGGTCACGCCTCAGTAGACTCTAGGAGTGGGCAAGGATTCAATATTTTATGCTAATCCAAGAAGAACTTGAAGAAGAAATGTGAGTACTTTGTCTTGTTGAAGATTACTTTATTTTCTAATTGACACCCCCAATGAGGCTGTAGCAGTGCGGGTTACCTTCATTAGCTTTAAACTTCAGTAGGGTTTATTATCCACGTGTACAAGACTTCTGACTGTATATATTTTTCATATTACCCACTCCATGCAAGAATCCCTACTTCACTTACTTTGTGGATATTATTATTGAAGTTTTATTTTTTCAGGAACTATTTGAGCACCCAGTATCATCTTTCTGAATTTATAGTCATTGTGTATCGGTATTTGCAGAAGCTCAAATGCTTTGTCCCATAAATTCATCCATTAGAGGTCACCACACATGGGGAATATAGTCAATTAGAGTATAATTCTCAATCTTCACATGCATTGGCTCAATAATTCCCTGAAGGTATGGGGTGATAGTGTCATTACTTCCCTTCCTCCTTGGGATGGCCCATACTAATGAGAGTACTCACTGTGTTCCCCTGTGTGTCCTCAGGCGTGCAGCCGCGTCCAGAGTCCAGAGAATATCCAAAGTAGTTGTGTGTGGCGCACAGCAACAAAGAACAGGTCATGTGGCAAATGAAAAATATTTATTGAAGCTGCATTAAAAAAAACGGGTATGGGGTGATAGTGTCATTACTTCCCTTCCTCCTTGGGATGGCCCATACTAATGAGAGTACTCACTGTGTTCCCCTGTGTGTCCTCAGGCGTGCAGCCGCGTCCAGAGTCCAGAGAATATCCAAAGTAGTTGTGTGTGGCGCACAGCAACAAAGAACAGGTCATGTGGCAAATGAAAAATATTTATTGAAGCTGCATTAAAAAAAACGGGGAGGGTGCAACACTCCTACGCGTTTCGTGCTGTGAGGCACTTTATCAAGGTGTTACAATACTGACTAAATCCTGATGTACATCGCTGAAAACATTTTAACCTCTATAGAATTATTATTACACACAAATACAATCATATGAACTACCTGGTCTACATGACATGTTTGATTGTCTTATTAAATGTCTGGTGGCTATTTTATGAGTACATGGGGCATCATGGAGTAGTAATGTACATCATTGGAAATTCTGTTTCCCTTATGGGATGGGGTGGGATTGCAGAATCTCTGACACTACTGAACTTCAGATTAACACTGACACTGAACTTCAGATTAATTTCTCAAGTGCCAGCAGACTCCACATCATTTCCAAATTGTTAACTGTGAAAAAATGTGTTGAGAACAAACAAAGAAGGAGATTCACCTAATGAATCAATACCTATATTCTGGGCACTAAATTTGAGTGCAATATTTATATTTTGTGGATATGAAGGATTATTCTAAAACATACTTCACTATATTTCTCCTTTTTCCCCCCATTTTTTTTCTTTTGGAGTGGAAGCCTTGCGCTGGATTTTTTCTTTATTTTACAATCATTGGAAATCATCTCTCTTTGGATAATAATGCAATTTTTTTTATAATTCCATAACTAAGAATGTTATCAAAACATATATTGAGGTATATTATTTGTCAAATATGTGTAAGGAATCAGGGAGCGCGTCCCCCGTGGCGCACTCCCTCCTTGCCTGATGTCTCGCGCAACCCTCTGTCCACACAGCTCGTGCTAACCCAGGATCTTCATAGACATAGTGGAGTCTGGCTCCGCCCCATGGATACAGCATGCTTCAGTGTCGTGCAGCACGCACACGTTCGCATGTGCACCGCTCCCCAGCTGCGCGTCAGCATCCTCATCACGCCCCCCTGTCTCCTGCACCACTTCACCTATCCTTGCCTCTGCTGAGGCCGGACCTCTACTCCTCCTCTCTCTCTCATTGGTCCTGCTATTCCATATATGCTCAGCTGTGCCACTTGCACTTTGGCTGAGCATAGTTCCAGTTAGCGCTGTTCTTCCACCTCCTGGTTCCTTGTCCTGCCTTGTCTTGTTCCCTGCTGCCTTGCTTTCAGATTGATCTTCTGTGTACCGACCCGGCTTTACTCTTGGACTCCGCACTTCTGGCTTACCGACCCTGGCTTACCTCTGACTTTCTGCACCTGTCCACTCCTGACCACGGCTTACGAACTTCTACGCTCCTACTGGCGCCAACCCCTGACCACGGCTATTGGACACAGACCATTCTACAGGCTCCTACCTCTGACCTCGGCAAGTATCAAGACTACTCTAAACTCTCCAATCCTGACCCGGCTGCCTGACCATCCACTCTCCATATGTGCCCCGTGGCTGTGGGTGGCGTTTATACCCATTCCCACCTCAGTACCAGTGTTTGTGTTGAGCTCAGCGTTACAATATGGAACATACATGTATATAGATGTATCAGGGTAGTCATCCACACCTCTGGGGGGAGCTTATGCAGCTCCTCTGACTCCTATGCGGAGGTGCAGCGGCCATGTTAGGATTGGCAAAGGACTAGAGACAGGATATCCCCTTCAGGGACAGGATATCCTCTGGATACTGCAAGGTCAAGGTCAGAGATGCCTAATCCCACGAAGGGGAAAGTGTAATGCTTGCGCTGCCCACGAGCAAGACAGGACCCCAGTACTGAGGTGGGAAAGTAGCAAACCACGCACCCAGAGCAGCGGAAGCGTGCCTGGCAGACGGATTATCAAACGTAGCCGGGTCTGATTTGGAGAGAGTGGGTTAGTCGATACTTGCCGTGTATATATATATATATATATGTTCCTGTGAGGGGCCGTCTCTTCTGTGGCGGGATCCTCACAGGTGGAGGTGCTGCACCTTGCACCCCAAGCTCCCTATGAGCGGAGGCTTTGGCCTTCTGTAAGCCTACATGTTTGCACCATAACACCCATTGCCTGCAAATTTCCTTGGGGGGGGGGGGTGTTATGTATAGTTATTGCTTCTTTCATATTAGCTACTGTATGAAGAAGCTACACACCGCATCTTTGTACATCATGAAAAGTTTGCATGCTCCATTTAAACGGAAGCTAAAAAAGTATTGCTATTTCACATCATATTGTTAACAAGTTATTTTTTAATGTTCTTGGGGAAGGAAACACTTTCTCAAAATGTAATGTCGTATTCTGGGACCATGAGAGTGCAAATAACTAATTACTTCAATTACCTATTTTATTTTGTTTGTCATGTTAATTTTCTTGACACATTTTTGGACTCAATATGATTTTGCTTTTATGAACATATTTGTTATCTAAAAATATGAAGCACTTTATTGTGGAACATTGAATAAAATGATAACAATGGTTTTTTTATGGACTAAGTGGGCATGTTCCATTGATGTTCTCTGAACTTTTTGTCATATTCTTTTTATGATCCTCTTCTTACTAAGAATGCCTGTGAGCTGGGTGTTCTTGTGGGTTAGATGGCAATAGAGACAGATCTCAACTCTTTGAAATATCAGAGCCAGTCCTCCTTGGCCATTTCTAGGCCTCTGTGGATTTCACCATCAGATTTTGTGGTTGTGCTTCAATGAGTAATTTCACTGGAAGCTATTTGGAATCAATGAGCACAAAACCCAAGAGTGATCCTTACTGATTCCTGTTAAAGAGATGGCTATGCATCTGAGACAGCTCTTAGAAAACAGATATCTTTATCCACACAGTAATCTACAGAAAGCTTCTAACAGACACCAGTTTATAGAAATCTTCTAACACACAGTCCCCAGGTGCTACAGATACTGTATCTGAGAAGCTTTGTGAGTGCTGTGTTATCCCCTTTCCACTCTTTTGATGTCATGTTAGACTTGTAAACATAAAATAACAAACTTGTAACCGAACATTCAATCCACCAGGAAAAGGAACAAAGGGAGAAGAACTAACTCTACCGTTCAAACAAAAGCAAGATTGAGGCAAAACATGTATAAAGGGTGTGAGCAGCTGTTTAAAAATGATTGATCTAACGGAGCATTTTTTTAGATTAAAAAGGGAAAAGATTTACAACAGTTACATGGATCTCTTGTACTACTAAACTGTGTCTGTTTGTTTTTTTGGGAATATGACATAAAAATAAACACGCCGTCAACAAAAAGAATGGAACCGCTTGTCTATGCTTTGAATTTTCTGTTTATGGATCAACACTGTACTTCTGTTACTCGAGGCCCATAACCTTTCAGGGTAATCTGATTTAGCAGGCACTCTACAGATGTAGCAGATGTTACCGCTCCCATTAACACAATGCGTTACATTACGCTGGTGTGCTTTTTAACAGTAGCGCTAATTAAAAAAAATAGTTAAGGAGATAATGCATGCATTATTTTCATAGTGGGAAACAAGCTGCTACATCTGTACATTTATTTCATTTTTAACAATTTTCTAATCATTTAGTTTACAGGACATCCAATTCTCTGGAAGAGAAATTAACTATTGTGCTAGCTTTAGAAGGCATCCATATTAAACAGTGAGTGGTAAGATGGTGAGTGGTGAGTCATCTTCTGGAATTGAGTGATTGAATGCAGGGTTCAATTTATTTTAAAATATTGTATGTTTGATAAAGTGACATGTCTAGTTAACACTGGGTCTAAAACAGTGTTCTACAACTTCAACTTCAATCCAGTATGTATACGCCCCGTTATATTAACCGAGACAAAGAAGGAAGCCCTATTGATGCACTTACTAATACAGTATTCAGTAATCAAAATAATAACATTTTATTAATGATAGAAAACATAAACTATTTAAAACCTCTAAGGTAGCGCAATCTTAGACAGCCTAAGGATATAATATCAAATGATAGGGAAATAGTAGCGCAAGTACTTCTGATTGTGCCTCCTAAATATCCCTACACCAGATGTAGTACTGTAGTAGGGTTGCTCATATATTGCACCATATGTAGGTGTGGAATGAGTGTCAGTTTCTGACAATGGTTAGGGTCAAAGTGCCCAGAAATATGGCTGGACAATAAGGTAATGTAGGTCCACGGGGTATATAAACCTAATGACCAGACAATCTGAGCAGGTAGATTAGAGATATCAGTGAAATCCAACCTTACAGACAATATAGTCACCTGCTACAGTACAACTGGTTCATGTTGACACTGAGATCATGCAAAGAGTCTGTCGTTATCTGCTGAAATCAATATGCCAAGGTGATTCACACACATGTCAGGTTGTTACCTTGACTTTAAAAGTATGTTAAAGGGTTGATTGTCACAGAGCTCTATGATAACATGTGGAGGATACTGCTGTTTGCAGAGTTAAATACCACACCATATAGGACTGCTGTGTGTTACCACGTGAGCCCCCAAATGGAGGAGACGTTAGATATTTAACACACGGATGGTCAGCTGACCTACAAACCACTGTAGCTGGAGGCACACTGCTCTATATTCCCTATCTCTTGCTAGTGGGATCCACGTATGGCCCACATCATTGTTAGCTATTAGCTTGTGAGAATTCTAGTGCTGAGCTAAGATGGACCGGACAACTGCTTGTCGGTCGCGATACTGTTGTCACGCTGACGTCATACCCGAAGCGCGTTTCGTTCCAACTGGGAACTTCTATGGGGGTTCTCAGTACTGTAGTTTCAACTGGGAACTTCTTCCACCACCCGAAGAAGTTCCCAGTTGGAACGAAACTCGCGTCGGGTATGACGTCAGCGTGACGTCAGTAGCGCGACCGACAAGCAGTTTTCCGGTCCATCTTAGCTCAGCATTAGAACACTGTTTTTTGTGTCTTTTTCAATACAAAGAACTTGTGATCAACTTACCTGAGTGCTGTTCCTTGATGTCATGCTTCAACCGGTATCGTATGGTCTATTATTGTGTTATGGGATAAGCACCAAACTTTGTTTACTTTCAAGTGAGTGTGTGTAAATACATTGTATATAACATGGTGCTTTAGAGGATATTTCAAGGATTAATACATTTATACTGGGTTTCCACGCTAAAAGAGGCACAGAAGAATCCCTACAGGTATATACACCGTGCCTCTTGAAGTGTGGACACCCTGTATAATAAAATGTAATATTTATTTCCTATATATTTCATTACATACAAGAATTGAGAATATAATTGGGGACGTCACTGAGGATAACAACCCATTTACAAATGTAATTGTCACGTGATTTACTAACCCAGTGACTTCCCAGGCATTCCACAGTGTTCTGCATGCCATCAGTGAAAATAATAACAACACCACCAAATTAATTGAATGCTGAGAGAATTACATTTCTTGGCTGAGATCAAGTGGAAAGTAGCACTGGCTATAACTGTGATTTTCTAGAAATAAATGGTACTCTTCTGTGAAAACATTTTTGTTGAAGTCTGAATTTCATCCTGGTGAAGTGATTACATACCATATTTACCAAGCGGTGCTATTCATCATCATCATCATCATCACCACCACCACCACCACCACCACCACCACCACCACCACCACCACCACCACCACCACCACCACCATCACCATCATTATCACCATCATCATCATCTTTTATTTTTTAAATAAATACAGGCCTTCACTTAAGGAGACATCACAATACTTTACAGTGAGTTTGATAACGACTACAATTGAATACAATTATTTTGTTACACCATAAGAGCCATTCACGAAAATCCAGAGTTCTAATAATAAATGGTTTCATTAAATGTACAAAGGTTATACACATTTCGTTTACAGATGTAGCCCTTTTTGTGACTGCCTGCACTAAGGAACTACTGGTGTTGCATATACCTGTGGCTTCAGGAGCTCTGAGCCTCCGCCATGTGGGAGCCTGGGGTCATACCCTTACTTATCGTGGTGCAGCGCCTCCACTTGCCCAGGATCCCCATGATAGAGAATATACCCTAAGCAAGAACATAACAACCGTATTGTGCAACAGCAACCTTTTATGTATTTTGCATAATGAACGGACTGACTGCAGAGTATATATATATCTCAACGTTACACACACTCAGTGGCTCGGCCACACCTTATCAGGGATAATGTCCTGTACACACAGGTGGCTCTGCCACTCTCTCCCTAGGAGTATGTCCTGTAACCAGTATCTGTATTGTACCATATGGTGTCACACTGATGTCCCAATTAGTTAGTGGGAGGCGGGATCAGCGCCTGTCGACCGGTGTAGGTGCACTTGTAGACAATGATACCTTCCGGTCACTGCGGTGACCGTCACACTCCACACAGGGTCCTTAGCGTTGTTCCAGCCTTTCGCCGACACTCCGTTATGTTGCGCCGTCTGTATCCAATCCAAGATGGCGACCGCAGCTCCGCAGCTCAACCGCACTAAAGGAAAACGTCCCTAACAGCTATGGCCGTCCCTACAAAACGGCACCCTACCATGACAGGGGAATGCTCCTCGGGCCTGGGGAATGTCTCTCACCTAAGCGGGAAGGTCACTGACCCTCCGCTCACGCACACGAGGTTCCGCCAACCTCCTCCTTCACCTCCCTCTCGTGTCTGACCCACCGCCCACACGCATCCGGTTCCTCTCTCCAGAGTCTCACACCCGATTGGTCCTCAGCCTCAGCTGACTCTCTCACAGTTCAGAGTTCAGAGTTCAGAGTCTCTACAGATTGGTTGCCCTTCGCGCGCTTCTCCCGCGCATGCGCAGCCTAACTTGTACACAATGACCTTGCTGGCAAAGGGACAATATGGCGCTTCCTTTGTAAATGACAGCGCGGAACCTATATATATATATGCACATCCTTACATTCTCCCCTCTCCAGAATCCAACGTCCCCGCTGGTCTATCTGAACCGCATATATATATAACTATTTACACAACCCTCTCTTGTCTAGATTAGGTTACACATTTCGTTAAACAGTACCATCACAGATTGCATCCTATGCCGAGCCCACTGCTGAGCCTCATAATGGGGTGCCCCAAATTGATCATATGCCATCCTCATGGGAGGCTGACTGGTTCTTTGACTTCGCCGAGGTTGATTCTCCTCTGCTTCCTCTGCAGAGTATCCAGTCTCAACTGGTATTTCCATCTCTACCCTTGAGGGGTTTTCAGCATTAGTACAGTCTCTTTGGGGTGTGAAACAGGGACTTTGTGGATCTAGGGACTGACTCGCTGGAGTCAAATGGTCAGTGTTCGGGCCAAGAGGCTCTTTACCCGTAGCTCCTTCGGGAGATGCCCCCACGGCCGGAAGGCCCCTTTGAGAGGTTCCTTCCATCGGATCCTCAGAGGTGGCAATTTTTACAGTCTCTGGGCCATCCTCTGTGTGTTCAACTTCTCCATCTATGGGCGTGGCTGGAACTTCCAATTCGTCAGCCCCTACTTGAGGTATGGGAAGTAGATGATTCCTATGCCACACTTTTACGCGGCCTTCGGCATCCTTGATCCGGTACACAGGAAGGCCAGGCATCTGTGACTCCACCTCATACACACCTTCCCGCCACCGGTCCGCCAATTTATGCTTCCCAGGAACACCTAAGTTGCGTAAGAGGACCGCATCTCCGGGGTGAATTTCCTTGTGACGTACTTTGTGATCGTAGCGCCTTTTATTTCCCGCATTCAATTGCGCTGTCGTCCGTTCAGCCAATTTATAGGCCAGCTGTAAACTGTTCCTTAGCCGCTGTACATATCGAAAATGCATTCTATTGGATACCCCATCGGTAGATATCCACAGGCGCACATCCACCGGTAACCGGGCTTCTCTTCCGAACATCAAAAAATACGGGGTATATCCGGTGGACTCATGTCGGGTACAATTATACGCATGTACCAAGGCTTCGACGTGTTTTCTCCACTCCGTCATTTGCGGGCTCGTCAGGGTTCCTAACATATCTAACAGAGTGCGGTTGAACCGTTCAGGCAGAGCATCCCCCTCGGGGTGGTACGGGGTAGTACGCGACTTGGCAATGTTCAGTAGTGCGAGTAACTCCCGTATCAGTGTACTCTCAAAATCCCTGCCCTGATCAGAGTGAAGACGATTGGGTAACCCATAGTGAATGAAATATTTCTCCCACAGTACTCGGGCCACCGTTACGGCCTTCTGGTCTTTCGTAGGGAACGCTTGGGCGTACCTAGTGTAGTGGTCAGTGATCACGAGAACATTACTAACGCCCCGACTGTCGGGCTCGATACAGAGAAAATCCATACACACCAAATCCATGGGACCCGAGCTTTTCAAGTGTGCCATGGGGACCGCCCTGGTGGGCAGTGTCTTTCTTTGCAAATAGCGATTACACCTCCGACAATGTCGCTCCACGGACTCCCTCATTCTAGGCCAATAGAATCTATCCTGTAGTAGCCCAAATGTCTTGTCAATGCCCAGGTGGCCATGGTCATCGTGAAGGGCCCGGAGGACTAGGGTCCTCAAGCGTTCCGGCAAAAACAGCTGGCGCCGATCGGGATGGTTATGATAGGGTATCACCCGATATAACAAACAATTGTCCATTTCGAACTTCCCAAACTCATTTGACAGGAGTTTCACCAAGTCTTTGGGGGCTTGCTTCAGTATAGAAGGGTTGGCTTGTCGTACCGCTTGACGGGCTAGCTCCACTATGGGGTCTTGAGTTTGATAATGCACTAGATCCCTCCACGAGATGATATTATCTTCAGTGATGTTCATCCCTTCTCGACCTTGATAGGCCCGAGGAATAGCCCGCGAATGACATCCCAACGAGTCAACAACCCGTAATTCCGAGAATGCTACTTGGTCATTGACTACTGCAGCCACGGAGCAGAGGGCACGAATCCCGGGACCCGGTATCTCTTCCCAGACTTCCTCATCAGGGGTGGATTAAAGGCCAGGTTGACGAGACAGGGCGTCGGCACCTATGTTGGTGGGCCCGGGTTTGTATTTAAGGTTGAACCGGTAGTTGGCTAGAGCAGCTAACCAACGGTGTCCCGTGGCATCTAATTTGGCAGAAGTATTTATATATGTCATGGGATTGTTGTCCGTACGTACTTCGAACTGTACCCCATACAGGTAGTCATGCAGCTTGTCTACCACAGCCCATTTTAGCGCCAAGACTTCCAGTTTATGGACCGGGTAGTTCTGTTCGCTAGGGGTCAAGCTTCGGCTCGCATAGGCCACCAGACGTAGCCCGGTCTCATACTTCTGGTGCAAGACCGCTCCTAAGCCGCTAAGGCTAGCATCGACATGTAGGACATATGCTCGTTCTGGGTCCGCATAGGCCAAGACGGGAGCCTGGGTGAGGCTGGTCTTTAAGTTCATGAAGGCCTGTTCACATTCCGGGGTCCACGTCTCCCCAAAGGGCGTCTGTGCCGTGATTCCCTTCCTCTCGGTTTCTCCCGGATATACCTTTAGAAGATCGTTCAATCGCTTGGCCTTGCTAGAATAGCCCTCAACGAACCGGCGATAATAGCCACAAAATCCCAAGAAGGACCGCAACTCTTGGACATTATGAGGTCTAGGACAATTCACCACCGCCTCTATCTTCCCTGGATCGGTGGATACTCCATCAGCCGATACAATATGTCCCACATACGTCACGGAGGATCGACAGAACTTGCATTTGTCCAAAGACAGTTTTAGACCCTCCCCCTGAAGTCTATCCAACACCTTCATCAGCCTCTCGGAGTGCTCCTCTAAAGTCCGCCCGAACACGATAATATCGTCCAGGTACACCAAGCATTCTCGCGGGTTCAGGTCTCCGAGGGTTCTTTCCATTAATCTCTGGAACGTGGCCGGGGCCCCGCAGATCCCTTGTGGCATGCGGGTGAATTGGTAAAACCCTAATGGACAGATGAAGGCCGTTTTTTCTTGGTCTTCCTGGCCCATGGGTACTTGGTAGTATCCGGACCTGAGATCGAGCACACTGAACCATTTACTTCCCGTCAGAGCGTTCAGTAGATCCTCGATTCGGGGCAGTGTATACTGATCGGGGATAGTACGGGTATTCAGGGTTCTGTAATCCACACAGAGGCGGACCGTCCCGTTCTTCTTGCGGACTACCACGATGGGTGAAGCGTAAGGGCTCCGAGATTCCTGCACGATGCCAGCCGTTTCCATCTCGGCGAGTAATCTCCTCACTTCTTCAACATCCCTGGGGGCAAGCCGGCGGGAGCGCTCCCGGAAGGGGGTAGCGTCGCTCATTCGGATGGTATGGTGGGCACTGCGACTGCACCCCACATCCATATCACTAGTGGAGAACACACTCCTTCGGCCGTGTAGTTCGTCCTGCAGTCTCTTCCTCCATTCATCCGGGAGTGGCGAGTCGCCGAAGTCAAATTCCAACACTGAATCAGAGGTAGTAGGGGAGCACTTAGATTGTCTCGTCGGGACCTCCTCCTCGGGAGTCACGGGGTATATTCTTCCCAGCGTCTGCCGCCGGTCAATAGTCATCGGATACGGGGATATATTCTGCACGTACACCCAGGTGCGACTCGGAATCTTCCCGGGCCATTTCTTTACGGAGGCCAGTACTTTGTAGCCCAACCGTTGTTCGTCTTGGGCCACACTTTCCACGGTGAAGAGTTGATCCTCCAACCGTCGTCGGGGGTAGTGGCAAGCAGCGACCATCATTCGTCCTTCCCCCGGAGGAATTTGAGTCAGCCCCCATTCTTGGCTATAAAGGACGCCATACTCCTCTTCAGTCGCAATTTTACCGCAGACCTCTTGGAGGGTGGGGCAGGCCGCTAGGGCCAGCAGCGGGGCTTCTCTCGCTTCCTGCAAAAACTGGCGGAATACCGCGCGCACAATGTCAGCGTTGGTCCCCAAGATGATTGGGGCGCTGGGGTGGTCCTGAGGCTCAGGGCACACTAAGGCCTCCACTTCCATGAGGTGGTGTTTTCCCGTGTTCAGCTGGAGAATATCTAACTGCACCTTTACTACTCCGTCTATGGGGTAATCCTCATGACTCAATCCCCGTAGTCGCAAGGCATCCGCAGATAGCAAAGGCAATTGGTGTAGGTGTTGGTCGTAGAAGGGCCAGTATACGATGGTCACTTGGGATCCCGTATCCAACAATGCGGCGGCGTAGATGCCCTCGATAACTACCCGAATAATGGAGGGGGGCCAATTCGGTGGCTCTGAGAGGGCGGTGCTGCCTTTTCATCCTCCAGAGTTTGGCACGGCATTGACTGCGCCGGTCGGGACGATGTCTTGCGCGAGGCGGGGCAGCGGGCCCGTAAATGTCCCATCTTTCCGCATGCGTAGCACTGCATTTGGCTGAGGTAATCCTCACCTCTCCTGGTTGGTGAACTTCGCCCGGTCGGGGGACGAGATCTGGGTGTCACTGGGGGAGGGACATCCTCGAGGTCGGGATCCCCAGATTCGGGCACGTCGGGCTTGGGTTCCACTTTCTTGAGTTCCTTACTCCCGGGCTGTGGCTTCTTCCTGGTGGCTAGGTCACGCCCTAACAACACTGTTTCGTGCGCTTGGACCCGATCCATTAGGTCGTGAAACGACAAGGCTTGTCCGGGCGTTAGGCAGCTACTGACCCGCACCGACACGGGGTGTAGGGGTAGGAGCCCCCTCAACAGCTGAGTGGTGCGCAGTCCGTTGGCTTCTATCCTTGGCAATACGCCTTTCCTCACCAGATTCCAGAGGTCCAGGTGTAGTCGCCTGAGAAAATCGGACACCATTTCCCCTTCCTTCTGGGCTAACGCATGGAATTTGGCCATCAAAGCATACGTGTCCACCGGGGCTCCATACGCCTTAGTCAGGCAGTAGATGAGATCTGCCGCATCGGCTTCCGGATTGTCATCTCGGTAGTAGTGCACCATGTGAGACGCGGGGGGCCGTAAGCACTCAACGATGCGCTGTCTGCGGACCGCGTCCGTGCAGGTCCATTCAGGCAGTACCTGTTCGGTATGATCCAACCAGTCCTCTATCCCTACTTCCCCTTGGGGCGTGGGTTTCTCACCGGAGAAGGCCTTTAACTTCCTGTACTGGAGTGACTGGGTGGTGTTGTGGAGGGCAGCGGCTATGGCGGGAATAGAGGTGTCTCCCGGTAAGCTATCCCCGACTGCGGGGTAAGTGTCCAATCTTGATAGGCTAAGTCGGTTGAGGCCAGACCGCAGGCCGGACGGGGTGGATGAGGAGCCTAGGCTCAGGGCTGCCGGCCAGCGTGGGTGCAGGCCACGGTCAGGGGAGTGGTCAGGGCCTCCGGTCGCGGCACCTACGGCGGGTGTATACTCTCTCTGTGGGGTGGAAGTGGCCAGGGGCGCAGGGGTGTCCGCCTGGACTATGGGGCAGCGCACCCCCGGGGCTTCGGGCAGCAGCAGTATACGGGGTAACGCCTCGGGGCATATATCTTGTTCAGTGGCATACAAGATCCGGCGCCAGACCTGGTCGCGGTCATAAAAATGGTCTTGTACTTGGGCATTGTCCAGGAGCGGAAACTTTCGGACCTGCTCGGTCACTGTGCCTAACGAGATCGTGGCGGGGACATGGCCCAGCGCGAAAGCACGGTTCAGGGGAATCCCGCGCCGCTGGGCCCACTTGCGCACCTCGAGCGCCGAGGGCACCGACATGATGTGGGTTGGTTGCACAATAGAGACAAAAAAATGTGGGGGCATCCCAGGTCTAAGATCTCAGCAGCGCCTCCAAATGTAGCCCTTTTTGTGACTGCCTGCACTAAGGAACTACTAGTGTTGCATATACCTGTGGCTTCAGGAGCTCTGAGCCTCCGCCATGTGGGAGCCTGGGGTCATACCCTTACTTATCGTGGTGCAGCGCCTCCACTTGCCCAGGATCCCCATGATAGAGAATATACCCTAAGCAAGAACATAACAACCGTATTGTGCAACAGCAACCTTTTATGTATTTTGCATAATGAACGGACTGACTGCAGAGTATATATATATCTCAACGTTACACACACTCAGTGGCTCGGCCACACCTTATCAGGGATAATGTCCTGTACACACAGGTGGCTCTGCCACTCTCTCCCTAGGAGTATGTCCTGTAACCAGTATCTGTATTGTACCATATGGTGTCACACTGATGTCCCAATTAGTTAGTGGGAGGCGGGATCAGCGCCTGTCGACCGGTGTAGGTGCACTTGTAGACAATGATACCTTCCGGTCACTGCGGTGACCGTCACACTCCACACAGGGTCCTTAGCGTTGTTCCAGCCTTTCGCCGACACTCCGTTATGTTGCGCCGTCTGTATCCAATCCAAGATGGCGACCGCAGCTCCGCAGCTCAACCGCACTAAAGGAAAACGTCCCTAACAGCTATGGCCGTCCCTACAAAACGGCACCCTACGATGACAGGGGAATGCTCCTCGGGCCTGGGGAATGTCTCTCACCTAAGCGGGAAGGTCACTGACCCTCCGCTCACGCACACGAGGTTCCGCCAACCTCCTCCTTCACCTCCCTCTCGTGTCTGGCCCACCGCCCACACGCATCCGGTTCCTCTCTCCAGAGTCTCACACCCGATTGGTCCTCAGCCTCAGCTGACTCTCTCACAGTTCAGAGTTCAGAGTTCAGAGTCTCTACAGATTGGTTGCCCTTCGCGCGCTTCTCCCGCACATGCGCAGCCTAACTTGTACACAATGACCTTGCTGGCAAAAGGAGAATATGGCGCTTCCTTTGTAAATGACAGCGCGGAACCTATATATATATGCACACAGATATTTAAGGGACAGGCAAATATATGATTATTGTCATGAGTAACATTTACAGACAGGATTACAATTGTGCTAGAAAAGGTAGGATATATATTCAATGTGTTAGAAGAGGTCCTGCCTCAAGAAGTCTACAATCTATAGGCAGGACAAGTTGAGATTGGGTACAGGGGATGAGAGGGTGGGTATCAGAAGCAACAGAGCAGCTGTAACATTACCGAACATCAGCGAACTGCAGCCAATGGTGGACACCCTTTGGACTTCATTTCGGCTGCCGCTTTAAGATTGTTCACCTTTGGGGCAACGCAGATGTAGACTGAATGGGTTCTGAATTAATTCAGCTGGACTTTGAAACTCCTATGTCCAGTAAAGCACTTCATGGGGTGGGTTTTTTACAAGATATGCCAAGTCCCGAAATTGCACATCCACTAAAATGTTCCATAAATGTCATTCTTGCAAGGGGTGGTATCGTCTTGTACAAAAGTAGCACCATGTAAATGTAGTCATATATATTTATAGGGCTACTACAGTATGTAATACATTTTCAGAATTGTAAAATGATGTTAGTAATAGTTAGTTCTCTTGATAATGCATTTCAAGTAACGGCTCGAAATTTTGCCCCTTACTATGTTTTCATTTCGAGCCTACCAGCTTTGAGTTGTCATATACACTGAGCGAGTGCAGCTCAGACAGGGGATGTGATTGGACAGGAGGCATGAGCCAGGAACTGACTCCTCACCATCCCTTCCCCAGAGAGCTCCGCACACGAGACACTGAGTGGAAAGTAGTTACTGCCTCTGTGAGTATAGAGCAGGGAGAGGGGTGTAAGTACTGTGTGTCTCTCTTTGTAGTGTGTGTGTGTGTGTGTGTGTGTGTGTGTGTGTGTGTGTGTGTGTGTGTGTGTGTGTGTGTGTGTGTGTGTGTGTGTGTGTGTGTGTGTGTGTATGGAGAGAACTCCAGAGTGTGTGTTTATAGAGGGGGCTGCAGTGTGTGTTTATGTGAATAGAGGGAGAGCTGCAGTGTGTGTATAGAGAGAGGCTGCAGTGGTGTGTGTATAGAGGGTAGCTGTAGTGTGTGCATGTATAGAGGGGAGCTGCAGGGTGTATATGTTTGTGTGTTTAGAGGGGAGCTGCAGTGTGTATATATAGAGAGGGACTTTAGTGTATTTACATATAGAAACATGTTTATTAAAATCAATAGAACAATGCAAAAGTGTCAATATTATGTATGAAAAAAGCATACATTTAGCCTACAATAGTAACAATCCACAAAGAACAGGGCATTACTGGCCAGTAATGCCCTGGCTAGGCTACCTCGGCTTCTCCTTGGGCCTTCAACTCTTCCAGACAGTAATGCCCTGTTCTTCGGGATTATTACATAAATATTCTTTACTCCAGTTGTAATAAATATTAATTATATGAATGTATGTAGGAGAAGGTGTGGCTCAGTGAGTAAAGACACTGACTCTGGCACTGAGTTTGAAGCAGGAGAACCTAGTTCAATTCCTGGTGTTGGGCAATAAGGTCTGGCTGAGGCTCACTATAGGTAATGAGTAGGATCAGGCAGTTAAAACACCCCCCCTAAATGCACACAGAGTCCTTCTATTTTCTGTAACTTTATTGGAGTAACATAAGTATAAAATAACATGGGGGTAGCATTAGGTAGAAATTGAATGCCTTGTTCTGGGAGAATAGTTATGTTCTGGGAGAGGTTATGTTACTCACAAGGCTGTAGGTTCAAAAAGGAAGCATGCTTGCCTGGAAAAGCAGGAAATAAGGCACAGACCAACTTGAGGAGAGAAAGCCCAACTCACTAAGGCGTGTGAGCGCGACATGCTGGCGGCATCAGCATCGACCTGGCGGACTTGTGGTAGGGGCATGGCCATGATGTCACGTGGCTGGTTCGCCCTCATTGGCTGAGCTGCCGCCGTCGCCAATGCTCGGCCGCCGCGCCAAAAGACAAAACTCATATCTTTTGGCAAAGGCCATCACGCATCGCACTTTGTGCTCCCACGCACACACCGACTGGGGCCTGCCCCATAGAGGGCTGTACCTTGTGTACGGCGAGCAGCCACAGCCACCGGGGATGAAGCCTAAGGAGTACAGGGGAGTTGCCAAGGCAACTGGCACAGATGCCAGAGGAAATAGTTACATTAGTAACAAGTTAAGAATGGGTCCTCAGAACAGAGAAAATATGCAATCTGGTTCCAAGACATGCTAAATTGCTTATAGATAATCAAATTCAAACTTCTAAGGGGCCCCCAATTACTCTCTCGCCTGGGGCCCCAAGAACCCTAAGGCCACCCCTGTGCAGCATGTGTGGTGATTAAGCAGAATTACCTGTGCTATTTGTTTAGCTTGCCTCTTCTCTCCCTCCCCCCCCCCCCCTAGGTTACATATAATATATATATGATACTTGGTACTGGCTCTGACTACCTTATACCTCTACTCTGGACTATCCTATTTAGGATTACGCTGAAAACTCAGGGTTTTAACCCTATAATACACATGTATATCCATACAATCTATCTATATCTATCTCGTTCTATAGGTAGCTGGAGGCCCCTTCAGAGGCATCTGCCTACGGATCAACACAGTAGAGGAACCGGTAGATTGCGGTGCAGAACCACATCGCGGATCCACTGAGTTCTTTACTTCTTGACCTGGTCTGGACTGAGATCAGGGAGGTATTATTCACGTGCACCAAAGGCCCAACACACTATGGGAAGCGCTATCCCACACATGCTCTTTGGTGAGGGACTAGTTTGTGGACACTAAGGGGTTAAGTGCCCAGGCACTCCAGTATTTGGGGGCTCCACCCAGGAGGTGTTATTGTGTGGGTGCGGCCTTGCATGGCCGTGTTATGCTTGTCGTGCATTACATGTGTTTAGTAAATACTCTTATAATATACCTGTGTGTAATTACTATGTAAATTGGTTCCTGTGAGAGGCTCCTCCCACTATGCTGGGATCCCTCGCAGGTGGAGGCGCTGCACCGAGACGATAATTATACCACCCCAAGCTCTCCGTGGCAGAGGCTTGGGCCCTCTGTGAGCCAACAGGTAATGGCAACACTGGTAGTCTCTTTATTTAGGGGGAAAGAGGGCTACACTTTCTTTAAAGAGGGGGTCCTTATTAGGACCAAAGTGCTTTAATGGCAGTGACATGCTTAAAGGTTGAAACTGGGTGAAGGCGGTTTTTTTTGTGCAAAATCTGACTCCTACAATTATTTAAAGATATTTTTAAAGTTAGTTTGTAAACAGAAGGAGTAGATATTTGGAACCATAGTTGCAATCAAACAGAGACCCTTTGGGGCTCTCCTAATGGATTTTGCATCCAAACATGGCACTGCGACAGAGGAAGTGTGGGATAGGAGTATAGAAAACACTTGGTTGACAAACATTCCCCCATTCAAAGGCCACAATAAAAACATAAATGATGCTTAATTTCTAAAGAAAAAAAGAACAGCCCAAAACATAAGCATGGCTACATTTGCTATTATATTATTTAAGGATTACCACTTTAATGGTCATTCCAAGTCATTACACACTCTACACTGGGTTTTAAGTAGAGACAAACAAAAAGGGTGTGTGAAATCACAACATACAAGAACCTCACATTGCAAAACCAAAACCCTAAAGATTTTTGAATCGCAACCCTAAAATTATTTAAACCATCCCAAAAAGGGCAAAATGCACAGATCTAGGTGATTCTCACCATATCTATGTAAATTAAAGTTTTTGGAGTTATGTTATTCTAGTTTCCTAATTGTTTATGATTTTATATTAATTTAAAGCTCTTTTCCATGCCCAATAATGCTGTTTTATAAGAAGACACATTTTGGCAAGACAGGAAACAAAACCAAAATACGACAACTGTTAAGAACTGAAACCACAGAACGCAGAGAGGGCCACAGGCACACAATAATTGCAGCAATATAAATCAATTGTCGTGCTCTTGGTGATGGGGAAGATCCTGTACTACCCCAGAGAGATCACGAAGTAGAAGGAAAGTATCCAGGCACACGGTCTTGCAAAAAAGTTGATTTAATGGCAATACCAATGTCTCGACCACATAAGCAGTCTTTGTCAAGGTGAGGGCCCTCGACTTGACGAAGACTGCTTATGTGGTCGAAACGTTGGTATTGCCATTAAATCAACTTTTTTGCAAGACTGTGTGCTGGATGCTTTCCTTCTACTGAAACCACCACACAAAAATGGTTTTGAACCAAAATGTAAACACAAGTGAAAGTTCTCACCCTTCGTTTGAGTTTACATTAAACATTGGATGATATTTCAGGAACGGAAAAGAGTAAAATCCATAGAACCCTATATAAGATTTGTACAGAGATGTTGCTGTTGTTTTAATATTAACGTATAATTTGCTAGACTCTCTAGCTGAGGCGTTGGTGTACTGTGTTTACATGAACAAACTTGTGTGTGCTAATTAGTGTATCAGTCACTTTGCCAATGGCCTGTGATGTGGATCAGTTAACCAGTGTGGATGCTGCAGGTCCTGGGAAATAACCAAGAACATGATGCTAAGTTTCCTGTGGCTGGGTCATAATTTGTACTTGAAAATGAGTATACATCTGGACGTATAAAACATTTGCACGTATGTACAGATATTGATCCATGTAAAAATTGTGACGAAATGTAGAGTCCGAAAAATAATTAAATTGTCTTATGCAGTGACTATTTTGATTAAGTTGATTAATTAAAAATATTGGTTAATTTACCCAACCAGTTGTCACAGTCTCAAAATTATCTTACCTGTACAAGGGCAAAAGAGAGCTGATGACACTCACAGTGGCTAGTTATTGAACTCCGATATTGTTGGGGTTTAATCCCTCAATGTCAATGCAAAAATCGCACAAGAACTGCATGCAATTTCACACCATAAAAAAATAATTAAAACCAATTTAAAAGGGACATTTACAGCAGTGTGGGAGTTCGCGGAAATGGAAGGGCCTGGGTTTAATTAAATATTTCCTGCCAATAATAGTAACAAAAGAAATAGAAATGACCATTGTTGTTTGTGGGTTGCAAAGGAATGATGTTTGCAATGGTAGTTTGTTTTGTTGGTGCTAAGTGGAATGTTTTTTTTCAGAACTCATCTGCAGGAAGTAATGCAAAGCTTTTGAGTGATTACACAGCAAGAGTTATTTAACTGGGAAAAAAATAAGAGGTTTAAGTGAGGTCACAGTAATGAAGAGAATTGCCACCAGTAACATTAACATTATACAAGACTATGATTCTCTCATGAGTGATATTATACAATAAATGTAGTACAGTAGATATAAGTTTGTGAATACACAGCTGTAAGAATACAATAGTGGTAAGAATATATAAAAAACAGACAAATATAAAATTCAGACATGTATAGAAACCATCAGAGGTCGTCGTCAGGCCAAAGTGACTGGAGCCTCATGTTGCAGGAGCCTCATAGAAGAGCACGGCGGGCAACTGGTGAATACAGACATACGATCGGTGCACCCGCTCCTGGTTCCAGACGTTTGCATGGTCACTGAAGTGATGAGGGCATCTGCTCCAGTAGGGAAAGCACCGGCTCTCGGTCCAAGGCGCACACGTCCTGCGCACTCAGCTGCGCAGTTGTCACTGAAATCACCTCCGCTCAAGGAGCAGCTGTAGCTCTTGCGCTCAAGAATGACATCACCGCCCAGAAAGTGCTCAAAGATCAAAAAGTCACTAGATGGCATAAATTGTACTGAATTCACAGGGAAAGTTGAAGAAAACTCAATGTAAAGTCAAGGCAAACAGCACTCAATCTAATCCAACGCGTTTTGGAGCGGATGCTACTTCATCAGGGATCCTTCCCTACCAGAATCAATACCCTCTAATGTTGCAGCGATCGTGGGTCTGTACAGTACCTGTGTTAATCCATATTGATTAACAGCCCCCCGCTTTTAAAGACATACTTTCCATGTCTCCTCTGCAGTACCTGATATTGCCAATGCTGCTTTCCAGTCTTTCACTTAAGAGACAAACTTACCTGTTACTGAGTTTAGGCAGATGGGCATAAAATCCCCCGGGGTGCTACTAACACTCCTCCGTATAATTTGATCAAGTGTGGATATAATAAGTAATCAGTGAAGGATGGAACGGAAAATGTAGTATTCCAAGTGCAGCTGTATCGTGGCACTATAAAAGTGATGCATCCAATCAGGTGGCAGCGTAAAAAGGGGATGGAGGAGGGGGTTACAGAGGAAAGAGATAAATGCTGATATGAAGCACCCCCCTGATAAACCGCAATACCTTACCCTCCTCCTACGTAATCCCCCTGCAAGTGCACAATGTCCTGTCACACACTGGCCACGTCCCAGCAATAATGAATAAGGGGAATGTACTCCCTTGTCTTGATGAGTTGCTGATAAGTTTTGATAGAATCCGTTCCAATGGGCGTGCATCGCTCTCACAATATGTAGAGAATATGAAGCAAATAGGAGTAAGTACTGCAAGAAAAAATCCAGACTGTTACTGACTCCACTGCAGTGTCTGTTTTTCCTCTCACTGATTTCCATACAGTACCTTATTTAATCATTGATAATTCTGGTACTTCCATGCCAAAGACAAGTTTATCTCTTGGTGATACTTCTGCAGTGTTTGAGGTACTCATTACTGATTCTAACGCTTCAAATACAGGTTTATCTTTCACTGATTTTCCTACATTACCCGATATAATCCTTACTGATTCAAAGGATCCCATTTTAAAGACAGATTTACTGCTCACTGATTCCTGTGAAGAGCCTGATGTACATGTTGCTGATTCCTATGCTTCCACTTTGAAGACAAGCGCACTTCTTTTTGATTTCCCTGCAGTATCTGATGCATCTGCTGCTGATTCTGACACCCATCGCAAAGACCAGTTTTCTGTAC
The DNA here is from genome assembly GCF_040206685.1 of Ascaphus truei. Taxonomy (NCBI): domain Eukaryota; kingdom Metazoa; phylum Chordata; class Amphibia; order Anura; family Ascaphidae; genus Ascaphus; species Ascaphus truei. Next base: position 43,791,630 of record NC_134484.1, on the reverse strand, counting down.
ACGGATTCTCTTGCAGAGCCTGAAAATAAGGGATCTGTCCCGATACCTAAGATGGCTATCGACAGGAAGTAAACTCTCACCCTAACTGAAGATACCATGGCCATCTTGCTTCCTGGCAATTCCTGCTCTTCACTTCCTGACAGGAAGTCAGCCTCTCTCTGACCCTCATTGCCAGCAGCTTTATTTGGCCTTTAAATAGCAGGCAGTTGCTCCCTGTCAGTGCTCGTTCAAAGTACTCTGTATTATGTTCTGCTTGAGCCCTGTCTTTGCCTCTGTGATTACCTACTTGTGTTTGATATCGGATTTGGACTTGCCTGCCACCTGCCTCGAACCCGGAATTGGACTTGACTACCCCTGCCTCTCAGGCCTCAGATCCCAGGCCAAGGTCGGTGTACCACTCCCTACCTCTTCCCTGCGGGTTCATATCCTGTTTTGCAGTCAGCAAAGTTACACATTGCACGAGCCACGCAATGGACCCCGCAGAGGTAGTGAATGCCGTTACCCATCAGGCCCAGCTTCTGGAAACCCATGCCAACCATCTAGCTACGCTGGATCAGAAACTGGATTCAATCTCCGCTACGCTGCAAACCGTGTGCAGTCACCTCAGTCCTCCCACGGTAGCTAAGTCTCTGTCCTCGCCTTCTGATGGTCAAGTCACACCAGTACCTGTGGTCTTAAAGGAACCCCGTATCCCTACTCCCAGCCGATATGGAGGCCTTCTCTCAGCTTGCAGAGGATTCCTGAACCAGTGCCAAGTTCAGTTTGATACGCCACCATCATCCTTCTCTATCCACCGCTTTCGGGTGGTGTACATCTTCTCCCTCCTCACGGATGAAATGTTAGCCTGGGCATCCCCCTTTATGAAAAAGGCTTCCCCCTGTTGGATGACTTCGGTGCCTACATGCAGACCTTCAGGACGATCTTCGATTCTCCCAGTGGCTTCTGCCGAATCTGCACTCCTGCACATTAAACAAGGCTCCCGCACCATGGGACAATATGCGATTGAGTTTAGGACCCTGGCAGCGGAGACCAATTGGAACGAGGGGGACCTGAAGTCTGCTTTCCATCAAGACATTAAAGAGAGACTGAAGGATGAATTAACTTACAGGGACATTCCCACTGATCTAGATGGGCTGATCACCCTTTGCATTTCCCTTGCTCTTCGGGTGAGGGAGAGACGTCAGGAACAGGGCCGTTATCACAGGGTCTGGTCTGTTCCATTGGTCCCACCTCTTCAAGTTCCTCCTAATGATTCAGGGGAGCACCAATGTTCACGTGGTTATATGCAAAAGAAAAATAAAGGCAACATAGTGTAGTACAGTCTCAACTCTTTCTTTCAAGTGTAAAGGTAATCCACTCACAATTTTCCTCTCATAAGTAAGGCATTACAGCGACACTCCTCTCTCTGATTATAGCAATGAAAACTAGATATCCACAGGTGTAGACCCCTTTCAATTTCTCTCCACCACCGCACGAATACCCTGGAATAATAAGAAACACCAAAAAGCGCAATAATGTCTTTAAATGTATTGGAGATCATCACAACTAAAACATATGGATATGCACTCACATAAGGTATAATAAGTACAGTCACTGTACGAAATCCCGATGGTAAGAGCACTTCATCGGTACACAGTGTGTTGTTCCCCTCTGCTTCTCTGCTCCCATCAACGTCACATCCGGTTGACACGGGGCTAAGGGCGGAAGTGCTGTAAGGGGGATCTCCGGCTGCCAGGACTTCACATTTGAGACTTGCAAGTCCCCAGCACTCTCAGCTGTGCTCTACTACTTCCTGGTCTCTCAGCCACTCACAAGCAGCTCCTCGACACTCCCCCGCCATGCCCCTCGTCCGGATTGGTCACTGCCGCTTTAAATATCCTGCTTTGCTTCCTTGCTCTGCATAGCTCCTTGCTACCTGTGTTGCCTGGAACATGGGTCATGCTCTCTTTGTGTTTATTTCCTACAGCTATTGACCCGGCTCGTCTGAATACCCCCTCTGGCTCCTGAACTCGGCTTTCCTACAGACTACTCTACCTCTAAGACCCTCGGACTCATCTACGGATTTTGACTACGGAACTTTCTATATCCTCGGACTCTGCAAGTACTTGACCATTCTTTATCTACATCCAGGCCTGGCTACGCAACTATGCCACATCCCAGACACGCCCCCTCTGCTGTCGGTGCATATACTCTACATCCCACCTCTGTACAGGGGTCTGGTCTGGTCTGCGGGCTGCACAGCGTGACACTCCCACACTGTGGACGTCCAGATAAACCGGTATATGTTCATCCTGGAGTTTGACCCTGAAGGGGGTGATTCTATAAGGGATCTGTCTGGATACCTAAGATAGCAACCAACAGGAAGTGACATCTCACCCTCACTGAAGCTACCATGGCCATCTTGCTACCTGAAAATTCCTGCTCCTCCCTTCCTGACAGGAAATCAGCCTCTCAGGCCCTCGTTGTTAGCAGCTGCATCTGGCCTTTAAATAGCAGGCAGTTGCTCCCTGTCAGTGCTCATGCACAGTTCTCTGTATCTTGTTCTGCTTGAGCCCTGTTTTTGCCTCTGTGATTACCTGCTTCGGTTCGACACCGGAATTGGACTTGACTATCCCTGCCTGCCACCTGCCTTGACCCCGGAATTGGACTTGTCTACCCCTGCCTCTCAGGCCTCAGATCCCTACCTCTGCCCTGTGGGTTAGTATCCTTTTTTGCAGTCAGCAACGTTACACTGATTTATTCATGGCAGATTCCAAGGATCCCACACCAAAGACTAGTTTACTGCTCAAGGAATCCCTGGCATCTGCCTTGATGCTTTCTGATACCCAGCTGTGCTAGAGTACTGGCCTCCTACTGATGGCCAATGCAACGACAGAGAATTATTTTGTTACCTTGACTGTCACAGATAAGTGTCTATGTCTAACTGGACTAGACCTTGACAAGAGTATTATATCTGCGCCTTTCCTTGGGCCCCCTCAGTCTCTGTCCATGTTATGTCCTTTGACCGTATTCAACCCATGGTAGAGCATTCTCATGAACTTTTACATGCGGATCACAGTAATAAAATTACTGCTCTAGAACTTTTGCCTTATGATTCTTACCAACCATCTGTGCATCTTACTTCGTACTCTGGATGGAGCTACTACAGAGAAATTTGCATCCATCTTTTGGCCTTCTGCTGGGCTTATACAGCCTCTGCCTGAGTCCATAGCTTTGCTACCACTGAGCATGTCCACAGTTCTGACTCATCATGAACTAGTATCTATTTATATGCAATCGGCTGAGCAGCAACTCTTAGTCTATGTTAACACTGCTTGTGATGTTACCGGAGAATTCTTCTGATGTATTCTGCATATCAAGTTTTACAGGACCACCGCTTTGTCCCAGAGTTGCCGGGTGACTAATTACTTTCTCTCTTTAATCAGGTTCACCTGTCTGATTTAACTGATGAATCAAACACTACTTCCAAACTACTGTATCCGTCTTTTTTGCCTTTGTTGCTAAAACCGTCAGAGTTGGCAGTCGATAAGTCTGCCACCCAAAAGAGATGGCCTTGCATTAAATCTGTTATTGTAAGCAACAGACTTACTCCATACCTCATACACAACAGAGACTGTTTAGCTTCAAGTCTGACAACCTTTGGATAAGTTTCTGCAATAATTCCAAGTCGTCAAGATCACTGATTTTGAGTAAATTATTTTTATCTGAGGGTATCTGGAAAATGTCAGTGTGCAAGGTGTTGAGGGTATCAAACAAGTTGATATGGGACCTACTAAATGAATTTGGACATATTTGCACATCTCTAATGGTAACTATTTCCTCTTAGAATACTGTTACAATATGTATTCTTTTTTATAAATCTTTGCATTCCATTTTTTATATACTGTATAGTCATATATAAAAAAATTTAACCTCAGTGCTTGTGTTTTTATATATCAATCTCAAATTGTCATTTGTACCATGGTAAATAATCAATAAAATAAACTGCAATATGTTTGTCTCTTAAACCATATCAAAAGCATATAGGCCAATATTTACCAAGCAGTCTTTTGCTATAAGAAACCTTCTGGTGCTGCAATACACTTTATAACCCATTGACTTGGTGTCTTTCAATGCCTGGAGGTGTCTTCTGGCAGAAGACACCTTACTAAATATGGGCCCATAATCTATGTAGCGCCTTAATACATTGTTGGGAAAATGCTCAGAGCAGAAAGGACACAGGTTTCCTCTGTAATGACAGAGGATTGCATTATTGGAAACAAAATTATCTCTCGTTGCTGTAACACTCATTTGAAGTTATCATGTTCTGTAAAATTCAAATACATACAGTAATTATTTAAAGTGACATCTGCAAATTATAATAATGGTTAGATTGTTTAAGTCTCTATCTATTTTTAAAATAATGGCCTAATGATTACTGTAATATTTACATTAGTAAATGAGTATATGCAATCTAATGTATCTTTAATTAATTAATTAAGTTAATAAGAAAACAAAAGTTTTATTGAAAATCAATTTTAAATACTGTGAAGTATGCTCTGTAATCCAACCAATGTAACTGATGATTGGACATCCCAGTATATTAAGGGATTTCTGTACCTTGGGTACAATGTAAAAAGTGGAAACAAGAAGAATAGACGTGCAAACCGTTCACCCCAGTTCGTTAACTCTGCGAGATTAGCTGTTTTTACACAAAAAAAACATTTTGCAAAAAAAGTGGTAAAGTTCACCCAAACTTTTTACAGGAAGGTCATATGATCAATGTGCAGGTCACATTGAAATGCAGCAATGCAAAGCGGATTGTTAGTGTTGTGGTTGGGTGTTTGTATAGTCCTTTAAGCTCTTTGGTGCCTGAAGGCCTTTGCAATACATTAGAAATCCATTAGGTATCAGAGGTGTTGAAGGACTATTTAACCCCTACGGCAGCAATGTATTTTATTTGCATATGGATTTGTGCCGTTAATGATGAAATTGCGATCGTGACTATTGCAGTTCTCCTACATTATTGCCAAACATCTATATGCTCTTGGGGCTGTGCATATCATTCGTAGTGGATACGATGTTACAGCTGAAAGAAACAACATACCATATTCATTATTATAGAAATATTTGACAACTGGACCACTCCAGTTTACTGTGATAAGTGGGGCTGCAAATCTAAACTGGAAGTGATTGTAATTCACAGTATTATGCTATTCATTCTGCGTCGGTAAGCATATGGATGGAGCTATGTCCCATAGACAGAATGACAATTTACATAAACCTGTATGACTCAGCAACTCAGATCTCAATCTGACTTGAACTACAGCAGCAAAGAGTTTGCAGTTAAAAATGCTCCAATTATTTATCAGCATAAAGAGATGTTAAAGTGTCCATTCTGCACTCAGTTACAATGCTCTATCTGTGATCCATTATACGGAACCCCTTCACTCTCATAGGGATCTGGAACATTTTGCATTGTTGCCAACGGATGGCTTATATAAAAAGAAGATTTTAGCAGGGCACTGCAGGACAGGTAAACAGTTAGGTTCTGCTCTGACTGTTTACAATGATTTTGCTGCAAGGCCCCAATGACGGGGTAACAAAAAAAATAACAAAAAAAACCCAGCAACTGCTATTCATTAGTTAGTATAACGTTTCCTGAACAATACTTCAATATATATCACAGAAATGGCAATATTGTACCCTGATCATTTCATTGTTTGATGTCTATGTTGTGCTCATGAAGTACTTTTCTACCCCATCTGAAAGGATGCCAATTGGCCTGGTTGTTATTGGCAGGAAATAAACATTGTTCTGATTTCAATGATAAGAGTAAAATACTGGGCAAACTTTTCAGATACCATTTAAAATTAAATAGTTTCAGAGGTTTTGATGGCACTACTTCAATCTTCTAGACCCATTTGGAGATTCTGGCTTCATCACTGAATTATGTTTTGTTCATTGTTACTCAATACATTATTACATAAAGTAATATGATATAACTTGTTAAAAACCATTGGATGTTTTTGTTTCTGTTAAAGTTCATGCTCGTTGACGACAATAGTTTTAGATCGGGTATGTCATGGGTGGGTGTCAATGAACATACTTGGACACAAACACAATTGGGTGTTTACTCATAACATACATTGAGAACACATGGTTGAAAATACGTATTAGCTTTATACATTGATTGGAAAAAAAAACATTCCCAATGACTACAATGAGAGAACGCTTTCAGAAATGGGAAACATTTAATGACCATTAAAAACTCTTGCCCTATAATTATTCATTTGTCATGGTACAGGCATGTTGACTAAAATGGGTTTCTCCCCATTCAAAACGCGTTGCTTAATTATTAAAAAGTAAGTACAGTATATATTATGAGCAAGTAAAAGAGAGAGAGAAGTCCTATTTTACTAGAGTCCCAACTGCTCTATGTTTATTCTCTCAAACACACCTCGAAACAAGTGGACACCTGGTCCAAATTATTCTAATATGAGTCATTAGCAAATTTCCCAGGTGTGCTCCTTTTTCTGGGCAAATCAAATTTATGATCATTCACAAACACATCGAATGTGCGCTGGCGGAAGGTGGTATTACATACACTTGAATGAAGGTAGGCGAAAGTTACTTTTTAAAACCAAGACGTGAATATCCGCGGCTGCGAAGAAATGCCACGTTCGCAGCAAATTTGATTGTCGCGATTTGTTATCGAACTAGGGGCCAAATCCCCAGAGCTTGACTAAATGACTTAACGTGATGTTAACGTCATGCAAGTGTGTCCTCAAAGTTTAACAATGTCTTTTTTAGTTCTGTTTTCAGCTGGAAAGAGGACTGTGTTAACTAGAATGACCTTTAGTGATCATGATCCTACCCCTACAACGTCTATCCACAAAATGTCCGTTTAGGTTAATGCAAGGATTTGACATCATGTTAGTTAAGTCATACCTAAAGGTGACATTACTCTCATCCACATCATGAACTATGGGGGCTATGCACTAAGCAGTGATAAGTCGTTTTAAGAGCGCAAAGTGCTTTTAGAACGTGAAGTTCCGCCGAGCGCTATGCACTAAGCCGCACAAACAGGCACTTTGCCCTCTAAAACGGGCCTTTCCTTGAAAATTTTTCTAAGTCCAACTTTTATCGTACGATCAGCTGTTTGCGCTGAATCCTGCCCTTCTGCGGGATTCACTAAGCAACGCAAACTGATCGTACGTTAAAGTTGCGCTGAATAAAGCTCACCAGCTAAAGGCTGGTGATAAAAAAGCAGGACTTAGAAAAAATTCTTTGTTTACATTTTTGCAGGCGCAAAACCAATACAACAGGCCGGCGGGTGTCCCCGGCTGACCCCGCAGGGGTTGATTTTTTGGGGAGGCACATTGACTGATAATATATTAATCTGTACCACTTTAGGGTACAGATTAATACATTATTATTACAATATTTGGGGGCATTTGTGGCTTGGTATTGCTGTTGGTTTTTTTAATGTCAGTTTCTTAGGTGGATGTAATTGTTTGTATTTTTCATGCTTAATGTAATAAAATGTTTGCGATTGGTGTTCGTTTGTAGTTAATGTTGTGTTCTGTTGGCTAATGCGTTTTATGGTTCTTTCAGAGATTGTTTGAATGTATTTCTTTGTCTTTTAATGTTACATTCATTCATGTTGTTGTCATTAATTGGTTTGATTGGTTAGTGTTACTATTCATTTTGAGTTGATTTAGGAATTAATTTGTTTCTTTGGTTAATAGTTTAATTAATTCATTGTTGATGTTGCTATTGCTTGTATTGATTGGATTAGCTGGCTACTGTTGTTATTGACTTTATTTAGGTATGCTAATGCAGTGTTTAATAATGGGCAAATAATCTATTATCCATATCTGGATAATAGTTATTTTGCACATTATTGTACTGTATGTGTTAGGGAGGAGGGCGGGAGGGGGGTCGTGTATTGATGTTTGTTAATTCTTTTTTAAATATACATTTAAATTATAGTGTAGATGTGCAGGGGGTCTCCGGAGCTGACCCGCGTTGGTTTCAGGTTCGAGGACCCCCTACTTTAGGAGATACCGGCCCCATTATGGGGTGCCGGTATCCCCTGCAGTTTCAAGCGTCTGTGTCACGTGACCGGGACATTGAAATTCTGCAGAGGATACCGGCACCCCATAACGGGGCCAGTATCTCCTAAAGTAGGGGTCCTTGGACCTGAAACCAATGCGGGTCAGCTCGGGAGACCCCCTGCTCATGTACACTATAATTAAAATGTATTTATTTATTGTACGCTCGCCTGTAACAGCCTTGCATGGAGATAGCAAATCTCCATGCAAATGTTACAAGCGGCTTTTTTTTCAATCAGCTAGCGTACGGGAACTTTAAGTGCGCTAGCAGGGGAAAAATACATTGTACGCACGATAAGCCAGTTTTGGGCACGTCCGATAAAAAATGGGCTGCGGGCCTTAGTGAATCGCGCCGCCGGCTTAATTTTTTATCGGACGTGCTAATTTTTTTCAGGCCAGCGCAAAAGCTCGGAGCTTAGTGCATAGCCCCCTAAGAGAGGGAGAGAGCGACTGGATAAAGGGAAAAGCATAACTCCCTAAAACTTGAAGTGTAAAATGTTGTCAGTCCATTAATAAGGTAACAAAAATAAAAAGACTGTTATGCAGGTGTAGTAGCCATCATTACTCCTACTGGCACTTTGCAGTGGAACATACTGTAAACAACACACTAGAAGTGGTTTTTCCTTTTATCAGCTGTGCACGACAGGTTTTTGGGTCTAATGGCTGACACATCTACATTTCCTTCTATGTACCAAGTATTAAGAACATAACTCTACAATCTGGACCACTATAGTGAACCCATTTTTGTGTAATTTTATATGCAAGCCAAAATATTGTAAATAAAACAGCTATGAGTAGGCATTTAAACATGGTGATTTGAAGACCAAGGACATTTTCTACAAGGTTTCTCCTTTTCTGTAGTCTTGTTATGCATATGTGACACATGTCCCCCCCCTTCCTCCCTCCCTCTGGGAGATTTAATTGCTACACATGTGGTGTGGTGTTGTGCATACCTGCTGGCTCACAGTTGATCTGAGTCTCCTGTGGTGTTGTGGAGGGGAACAGCACAGACTTATGGGGCAGTAACTGATTCTTTCTCACAGTGTCAGCGCCTCCATCTCTTGCAGGCCATAGGGATTTGGAGACAATCCCTGCAGGAGAACTTACTTCCACTCCCCCCTGGTAGATTGCAGTCTCAGGCAAGAAGGATATCTTTAACAGGATCACTTTATTTGTACACACATGCCAGCATACACAGCATACACAGCTCACACAGTGGTTACAGCAGTTCTTGGGGCTTCACCCTCAGGATGTACTCTGGACCTCCACTCCAGGCCAAGGGGCCCTGAAGCAGTCCTTGCTCTTCCCTTACTCCCTAATGGAGTAAGGGGTATAGTCTCACTCCTACTCCCCAAGGGGAGAAGGCAGTAAGTGCACAACCAATCCACACTTCTGGGTGAGAACCTGTCTCTCTCAGGGGTAGAGAAAACTAACTAAATTTGGTGTGTGCAGCTCCTTAAGTACAAGGGAAGCAGGCACCATGTCTGAAGCCCTGATTGGCCACACACAGGCATAGTCCCACCGCCTCCCCTGTGACTCACTAAAGCTGCTGTGGATGGTGGAAACCCATCATTACTCCTGGCAGGCCTGCTCTTACCAGGGCTTACTGCCAGGAAGGGCAGACTGGTAACCAGAAACCAGTCCTGGCTACACATATATTTGTTTAAATGGCAGAATTTATAAATAATGAATCATTCCTTATCCTTCTGTATCTGTTTGTGCTGGTTTGTCCATAGTTGGTATTTCATTCTGTTTATGTAATTTACAGAATTCTGTGTCTCCATTGTACCGCGCTGCAGAATCTGTTGGCGCTTTACAAATAAACGATAATAATAATTCCTAATTTGGAACTAGATTATCCTGTTTATCGTAGTAGAAGTACCTTTAGGTTGTCCACTTCTTCTTTCAGTCCGTGGCCTTGCACACAGTGAAATCCCTACAGTATAGTCATTTTTAAAGCTGACTGATTTTGTAATGGCTTATAACATTGAGTGACTGTTACTAATAACTTCCGCTCTCTGCTGACCTGTACTAGATGTGAACTGACAAATGCAAAGCAAAAGGTGAAAGGGCTTCACCACTCAGGCACAAACACCCTGAAGCTTGGCCTTCTCAAATGTACTCAAATTCACCATCTCAGAATGTGCGGCTTACTATTGCAGTACAAAGAGTACATTCTGTTTTACTTCCAACCTGTGTCAATACTGTATGTCTTACTTATACTATTTAGATTTGCTACTTTAGAAATGCCTATTATGTAAAAAAAAATTATGTTGTAAAAGTAAAGATGTACATACGCTGAACAGGAACCAATGTGAAACTGTATTAAGGAACTGATCAACGCCGTCAATTTTATATTTTTTTTGCAGTGCAATTATAAGGAAGTTATGTTAGGCACAGTCATTTCCAGCTAAAAACCTAATTGATGAACGAGCTTAGTGCTAACTATATTGGCTATTAGTGATAATGACATGCAAATCATATACCAATGAGGCATTATCATAGCATCAACAACTAGTCTGTTAAGATTAAAGCAAAGACTTGTTGTAAGGTATACCTAAACTTGGCGTTACTCCCAAGCAGACATTGAAATAGGGCTTCTTGATGGGTGTAACTCCACATTTAGGTCTCTAGCTGTTATTTAAATTATGCCTGTTTCTGGATCTGGATCAGAGCAATGCTAACATGTACTCAACGTCACATTATAATAAATAATAATAATAGCATGTTCTTGTATAGCGCTGCTAGTTTTACATTGCAATTTACAGAGACATTTTGCAGCCACAGGTCCCTGCCCCAGGAGCTTACAATCTATGTTTTTTGGTTCCGGAGGCACATGGAGATAAAGTGACTTGTCCAAGGTCACAAGGAGCCGACACTGGGAATTAAACCAGGTTTGCATGCTTCAAACTCAGTGCCAGTCAGTGTCGTTACTCACTGAGCCACCCCTTCTCCCACATTATTGGAAGATAATGTCATGTTTTTGTAGCATAATGTTGCATTACGTCTATGCAAATGAGATGTAGTTTCGGTGTTGCTTTTGCATATAATTAGCTTTGAGGAAACCATGATAACTAAGGAAACAAAGTCCATTTCTGTTTTAGGTAACATCACGTTATAAACACTAACTTGCCGGAGCGTTGTGAATCTGGGTCTAAAAGTGTTTCTAATCAAAAGATAACAAGTTGGAAAAATTGGGAAAAGTTAATCCAAAACAGCACAAGAACAAATCAATCGCTTTCAATAAAATGTTTTACTTTGATAAATCGGGACTTGTTTCTTTGGACCAGTTTTGCAACCTGAAATGTGTAAGAATGTGTATGTTATCAAGAAATATCTCAAAATAAAATGGGAGCTGCCAGAGGAGAATAATATCCAGAATATCATTGTGGATAGGTATCCAGATGTTTTAATTTGCTAACTAATAAGGACAGTTTGTGCCATATGTATGAATCTTGATAATCTTTTTTCCTATATTTGAAACAGATTTCCTTAGAGCAGAGTAAAAACACTGGGTACACTGCATCACAGTATAAGAACATTTAGGGGCCTATGATATTAGCACTCATAAAAGAATCGCCGGGGTGTTGGGACCACCAGTTTTTTGAGTGTTGCTATCACAGTATTCAGAAGGCCCCGATTACCTGTGATAGCAAAATTCACAAAACGGGCGAGTAGCCAGCGACGTGATGATCGCCACTAGCAAAAGGCCTCACCAGGTGATTTGTTTTCGATGGCAGAGAGAGCTGCACAGAGAGAGCTGCCTCTCCCTGCGCATATCTTGCCAGCGATCAAAAGTTTTAATATACATATGTTTTTAATATACATTTTAATACTAATGTAGATGAGCAAGGGGTCTACGGAGCAGATTCGCGTTGATTTGAGGTCCGAGGACCTCCTGTTTCCCAAGACCCAGGCCCCGTTATGGAGTGCCGGTATCTCCTATGCATTTTATTCCCACGGCCACGTGACGCGAGACATTTAAATGCATAGGAGATACCGACACCCCATAACGGGGCCTGTATCTCGGGAAGCAGGGGGTCCCCGGACCTTAAATCAACGCGGTTCTGCTCCGGAGACCCCCTAGTACACTAGTATTAAAATTTATATTAAAACCTCTTCCTTAACTTAGCGCCCAACAGCTAAGGAAATGAAGGAGTTAATAGTCCCAGGGTGGGTGCTTAGTCGCAACTTCTTGTGGTCCAATATAGCCAAGTCCATCCTTGAATTTACTCGGACCTGTCCGGTATGTGCACGCAATAAGATTCCTCGTCAGAGACCCCATGGTCTTCTTTTGCCTTTACGCATCCCGGAGCGCCCCTGGTCCCCCATATCCATGGACTTTATTGTCGAATTGCCTAGGTCGAATGGCATGAACACCATTCTAGTAGTGGTGGATCGGTTTTCCAAGATGGCACATTTCGTTCCTCTCAAAGGATTATCTTCCTCACCCACCCTAGTCGATATTTTCTCCAGAGAGATTTTCCGGATCCATGGCATTCCAACATCCATTGTATCGGACAGAGGCTCTCAATTTGTTTCCAGATTCTGGAGGCTCTTCACCAGAAGACTGGGCATTTCTTCTTCCTTTTCCTCAGGATATCACCCTCAATCCAATGGGCAGACTGAGAGGGTTAATCAATCTCTCGAGAAGTACTTGAGGTGTTTCGTCTCAGACTCCCAGGACGACTGGTCGGAATTACTCCCCTGGGCTGAGTATGCCTTTAATTCCTCCAGGAATTAATCCACTCGTGAAACGCCTTTCTTTATTAATTACGGATTCCACCCGGCTTGCCTGCCCATTTCCAATATCTCCTCTGGAGTACCAGCCGTGGATGAACACATCTCCCTCTTACAGGACTCTTGAGCTAGAATTCAATCGGCACTCCAAAAGGCCTCCCAGACTTCGAAACTCCAGGCTGACCGTCGTCGCCGACCTGCACCCAACTACAAGCCAGGGGATAAGGTTTGGTTGTCTACCAAAAACATGCACCTCAAGACCCCTTCCCCTAAATTGGCACCTAGGTTTCTGGGCCCATTTTCCATCATGGAGCAGGTAAACCCGGTGGCCTTCCGCCTTCAATTACCCCAAAGCATGAGAATTCCTAATGTGTTTCACACTTCATTTCTCAAACCGTTTATTCCCAGTTTCACTTTCAGGACCACACTCTGAGACCAGACCCAGTTATCAAACAGGGCAACGAAGTCACAAGCTCCAAGCCATACTGGATTCCTGCCTCTCGAGAGGTAAGGTTCAATTCTTGGTCCAATGGAAGGGCTTTGGACCCGAAGAAAGATCATGGGTATCTCTTAAAGACATTCATGCACCTGGGCTTCTCAAACGTTTCCGAAAAAAGTTCCTGTCCAAACCATGGGAGGATCGTCCTGAGGCCGACCCTGAAAGTGGGGTATTGTAAGGATTCGGGGCTCGCGGCGCCCACAGCGCGACCCCTCCTTACCTCTGAATGCCCCTGCTGCCGTGAGACGGCCCCCTCATCTGTCCCAACTGGCCCCCGCTATGCGGTGGCGCTCGAGTCGTCCCCGTGGACACTCGGCACTCTGGAGGTTCCCTCTGGCCCCCGGGCACGCGCTCTCCGACATTACAGAGCATGCGCCTGGTGAAGATAATTTATTCACTGCGCTAGCAGTGAAACCACACACCCAACTCTCTCACAGGCTACTACTTAACCCTAAAGCTCCCCACCTAGCTGCCTATCATAGGAACCAATCAAGGACAGCTCCTCATGTTCCTCCAGGACTGCCTCTGCTCCCTATTGGTCAGCCACAATATATAGTACCTGCCTTACCTCTTTCACATTCCTCGACATAATCTCTCCTTGCGGGTGTCTATTCTGGCTCTCTCTTTTGTCTTCGTTTGTTCAGGTTATGACCCAGCTTGGCGGACTTCACTCTCTGGCTCTGGACCCCGGCTCCCACTTGATCTTGCTGCTTCTCATGCCCCTCGACCTCAGCTTGGACCCTGACCCTCCGGATCTCTCCTCTCCCAGACCTTGGCTAACGGCAACGACTACATCTCTTCTTTTACCGGTACCTGCAAGTATTGCTTCAGCTATTACCACCTGGTCTGGCAATGCCAAAACACCACACTCCGGACACGCTCCTTCTGCTGCGGGTGCGTGCACATATACGTCCCCACCTCAGTATAAGGGACGGGTCTGGTCTGCTTCTGGTAGCGGCCCGGTAGAATTAATGCAGTCCCATTCAGAAACAGTACCCCCGCTGCGTTAATCCTTATGGGAAATTCATGGTTTGAAGAGATTCATTCAGTCCGCTCACCTAATATATAGGATATGGTTATGTGACTATTGTGCATGGGAATAGAGTCATGTAATATAAATTAAGTTGATCAACGAGGGATCAGAAAGATCCTCCAATTATATGCACTCTATAGTTTATGGAAGATATTTAATGGACAAGATTAGTCCTGCAGATAATTATACTGCTGTGGCTCTCTTGTGGACAACTGGATCAGTTTCGTTAAAATAAAATAATAACATTTTATTACATCAAATATTGAGTGACACAGTGATATATATATATATATATATATATATATATATATATATATATATATATATATATATATATATATATATATATATAAATATATACTGTGAGAAAATGTACTTTAAAATAAAATCCCCATAGAGGAGTTGGAGTAGTGTGGGAGATTGGAATAATTATAACTATAATATACTGGACTTGTCAAAGTGTGCACAGTATGCATGTCCACATATATTATACCCAAGACAACTACTCAGACATCATGTGTAAGGCGTGGTGTATACATGCTGTATTCCCAAAAGTTGCTGGGAAAGAGTTTATTAGCTATAACAATTACCTTGTTGGGGGTGTGTAACTGAACGTAACCAGTATATAGAATCATGTGGCAGATATGGTGTATAACTGGTACAATTCACAGTTTCTCAAGAACATCTAGCTGTAATCTATCAAAATAGATAAGATGCATAGGCAATACATATATACAGTAGCTATTAGATACAAGAAGAGATTTTTTTGTTCTGTCCTAGTCTGTTTTGTGTTTTTTATCAAGTAATTAATAAAAAAAAATATTTTTCATTTCCCCGTGAGTTTTCAAAGCTTGTTTGTGGGTCCGCTGTCCTACCAATCTTTTGTGTTCTTGTTGTATAACTCCCTGGATTGGAGCAAGGCGCAGAGGCTTCAATGATTCGCTGCATTCATTCCTGCTGCAAGACTGAACGCTGCAGGCTGGCCTGTTGAACCAGAGATGGGGTCGTATATGGGGTAAGAGAAACCCCTCACCATGAAGATAAGAGGCAAAGGGAACACAGTCTGAGGTTGAATCCTGATTGACAGGTAATATATTTACTATCTACAGATTATCTGCATCTGTTGTTTCACAAGAGCAAATACAGAGGCTTCACAACAATTGCCAACATTTTATTTCAATCAAACTGAAAAATACCAAACAATTACATCCACATAATAAACTAACATTGCAAAAAAACGCAGCAATACAAAGCCAGAAATGTCCCCCAAATATTGTCCTAATAATATATTGATCTGCACTCTAAAGTAGTACAGATTAATATATTATCAGCCAATGTTCAAAAATAAAAAATTAAAAAAACACATCCAGAGTCATTATAGGTCAAGTATGTGACGTCATCAAAAGGGAGTCCCATGGTGTACAACAACCAATCGGATTGTGGAATTGGTTCCCACGATCTGATTGGCTGAAATACCATGTGACGCTGAACATCTTGGATTTAGTGATCTCATCTTAAAGGCAAATGAAGCACAGCCATTCTGATTGGCTGGCATCATTCCATTTAAGTGACGTCACAAAAAGTAAAACAAAAAGTCGGCACATTGTTTTAACAGCCAATCAGAGGGCTGTTAAACCAGTTGGAGGCAAAATGTGACATCACAAGCCCTATTTAAGGCTGTGATGCCTCATTTGAGCCCAGGAAGACGACGAGAAAACATCGGTTGGGATCTACCATGGGGTTTTATGAATTGACAGATGAAGATAGAAGATAAAGAAGATCAAGAAATGGTGACAGATGAAGATAGAAGAAGGTGATTAAAGAAAGAAGAAAGACGATTTGGGTACCTGATCTGAATCTTCATGGCGGATCATCGGATGCTGTTTGAGGCCTTCCTGGTACGTGAGCTTCCTGTTTCCCCGGGAGTCGGAGGGCCAGCGCTTCTAATGGTAAGTAATATATTGCATGTTTGTAAATGTATTTTTTTTTACAGGTTTTTACATTGGATGTGTTTTTTTAATCTTTTATTTTTGATCATTGACTGATAATATATTAATATGTACTACTTTAGAGTACAGATCAATATATTATTAGGACAATATTTGGGGGGCAATTGTGGCTTTGTATTGCTGATGTTTTTTGCAATGTTAGTTTATTATGTTGATGTTATTGTTTGTTATTTTTCAGCTTGTTTGCAATTAAATGTTGGCGATTGTTTTTCTTTTTTAATGAAGGATGTATTGTGTTGGCTAATGCGTTTAATGGTTGTTTCGGATATGTTTTTTTTTTTTTTTTGTAGTTTCATGTTTCAATTAATTAATTAATGTTATACTGTATTAATTAATTGTTTTGATTGGTTACTGTTTGAAAGAATTCTGAGTTTGATTAATCAATTGCTTTGGTTAATGGTTTAATTAATTAATTGTTGATCTTGTTATTGCTTGTATTCATTGGATTAGCTGGCTACTGTTTTTATTTATTGAAGTGTGTTTGTGATCATTCCAAAAATTGTCAAAAAGTGGCTTATCGCTGCTCAGTCAGCGATTTGATTTTGGTCATAAGATTTTTGGGCGATACAGGCCGTTATCGCCCACTTATCGAGGCTTGCTAAATATGAGTAGCCATTTTGGCCGATAAGTGGTCGATAAGTGCCTTATCGACGCTTACTGTTGAGGCCCTAAATTCTTTCAAAACTAAAGCTGTCTCACATTTTAATCTGGTCTGTAACTGTTACATATGACTATAATATATATTATCTTTAACTGTGCATGCAATGTCTTGTATATAATGTATAACCCTGCTCACTTATGTAACTATGGATTTGTAACCATGTATTATTTGTCATCATAACTCTATGCCCAGGACATACTTGAAAACAAGAGGTAAATCTCAATGTATTACTTCCTGGTAAAATATTTTATAAATAAATTAATTAATTAACACTCCACTGTAAAACATATGCAGAAGAGGGGTTTATATATTCCGATCATAAAGGCCTTTCTACTGGGGAAGTAAAGCTTAAAGGAAAAGCATTTTTTAAAGCTATGAAGATAAAGGTGCAGAGTTCTTAGAGGCTATAGTGACTGGTATAGAATAATAATAGGGTGACTGCTCCAGATGGGGATACAGCCAAGTATGTGTGAGAATTTTTTTTTCCGGTACTTCCACTGCTCGAGTCAAGCAGCTAGAGTCTAGGAATACAATATAAATTGGTTGTCCTATAGCTCCAGCATCACTTTCTGCTGGGCAGGGATTTATTTATTGAGCAGCAGTTCACACCATAATTAGTTTATAAAATGTTTAGTATGGTTCATATGAATTCATCGAATAGGTATTTCATACAGTACAAGGGTCTACAGGATATGATGGCATTGGATGCCTAGAAAGGAGCCAAAGAGACTATACAAAAGGTGGAGAAAGAGCAATGCAGCAGAATCGGATGTGGGTATGAAGCAGGGTGACTAAGGTCACAATCAAACACAAGTAATGAACAAATCCAGGGTCCACCCAGGCTCCAGGACAGCAATTATGAGAAAGCTTCCAGGGATACAATTACTAACTGTCAATCCATTATTTGGGACTTTATGAACTTGAATACTTTTATTTTTTTTCTTAATTGAATGTCTACTTCTAATAAACTGATTTTAATCTAAAGACTAGTAGTGCTAGCTTCTCTCTGAAGTACAAGTTTGGACATAGATATTTTTTTTTTTGCAGGTCCCTAACAAACTATTGTAGGTTTATGTCACAGGTAATATTGCATGGCAATTATGTCAATACGAATGACGTGATTACAAGGATTGAAGGGAGTCTCTATAGAATATAATCATCAGATAAGGAAGCAGGATAAAAATAACTGCTTACTGTATGTAAGTAGCTATCACATGGGAGCTCAATCTTGTCCTGATTTTGAGTTGGGTGAAGTTTTAGGCTACAGCTATATAAGCACCACAGAAGGGCGTGTTTGAACATGCACATTAATGGGTGTACAGAAGTAAAGCAAGACATGGCTGTTAACATAAAAAACAAACTAGAAGGGGTACTAATTATTATAGTTTGGAAGGAAGGTAGTTGGCAGCCACTGTGTGAAAGTATTTGGAGAAGTAAAGTTGTGTTTACAATTTTATATGGTTGATAAAGATAATGTTAGATGTGCTAGAATGCTTATGTGAAATCACTTCCTATATTTAAGTGGTATTGGCTACATATTCTACATGTGTATATGTATATATTTGTACCATTTTCTTCAGCCCTTGCAGATACACTGCTAGATGAAGGCCTCACCAATGATCTTCCAGATACTGTGGTTGCCCACCTCTCCTCTCCATGTTGTGTCAGCATATTTCCAGATTTCATCTGCCCATCCCACCCGTTGTTGTCTTGGTCTTTCAATATATTTGGTCTTGAACCCAATTAATCTTCCCCCATCTCCTAAGGCAACATCCAGTAAACATCTCTTCACACTTCCCTGCGCTGTCTGAAGACTCTGAACTATCTGTGCACCTCAGGTCCAAGTCCCACATCGACATGAGCATGCGCAGAATACACTTGTAAAGAAAAACACTCTCCAGACAGACTCTCTTGCTTACTCCAAATGTGCTCCAGCCCATCCCCACTCCCATACCGACCTCACACAAAAAGGTTCCCGCTCATTGTTATTTGCTGGCCAAGGTAGACTCAGTTCTCAACCTCCTCCAGCTGCACTTAACATCTTGCAGACTTGACACATCTGCTGAACATCACCCTGATCTAGCTGAGATTCATATGGAGGCCTACATTCCCCCTGTTCTGGTGAGCTCTCCAATCTGCCACCTGAGGTCTTCTGGACTTCTGGCAAAAATGTCATCTGCAAATCGTAGGTGACTCAAATATTCACCACCAATTTCAATTCCTTCACAATTCAATGTCTTAAACAATTCCTCAAGTGCTGCAACGGAAAGCCCTGGTGATATGGTGTCTCCCTGCTGCCTTCCTCGGCCGATTCCCATCCTGCTTGCATATTCATGTAATCTAATGGTTGATGGGGCATTCTTGGAAATATTCTTTATGTTATCATTTACGCTTCTTCAACATTTTGACTTCTCAATTTATCTAGGGCTGCTAAGGTTTATACAGAATCAAATGCGTTTCCATAATCTAAGAGTACTAAATGGAGTGGTAGAGAATATTCATTACTTTGGGAAATCACTTCTTGCATGACTTGGATGTGGTCCAGTGTTGTATCAACTGTGAAAACCCACTTGTTCTCTAGGCTGGGCAAAGTTCAGGGTCTGTTGTAGCCGATTAGTGAGTATCTTCATACAAATCTTGTAAATGATTGGAAGTAGACTGTTTGGTCTGTAGTTCTTGAGTTCTTCTTAGTAATCCTCATCCACAATAAAGAAAACTGTCAACTGAATAACGATTCTGGATGCTCTTTCTGATGAGCTTTTTTACTCTACTTTGTTGTTTCTCCATCTCTTGTTAATGATGAAGCCTACTCAACTAATTCTTCCATTATCTGACCACTGTAATATGATAGGTGTCCGATTTTGATCTCAATGAGGCTTTCATCTTTTCTTCTAACTTCACTACGACCAACAATATATCATCATAATCTCTTTCAGAATGATCTTCCAGATACTACAATTGCAAGCCTTTCGTCACATTGTTCCACCTATTCACTTCATGAACATAATCCAAATCTACACTCCACGAGGCACTTCTCCTCTTTTCCTCCAGGAACCTATCTTCCAGAGTCTTCCTCCTAGCCTAAATACTCCCCTGTGATGTCTATATCCCTGTGACAACAGGGGTTGGGTCACAGCATATGCTAGTCTGCTATTAACCCCTTAAAACAAACCGGTAACTCTATTGAGGGGGGTTCCAAATAGATTAAGACAATCCTAGGCCCGATGGCCCAATCCTAAAAACAAAACAAGTCAAGAAGTAATTTATGGCCTATGCCCAAAGCCCAAATACCCTTCCCACCAAAAAAAATGAAGTGAAAAACTAATTGAATAGCCTGAAAAATGAAGGTTGATCTTCCATATTGATTGAAGCCCATTTTTTGCTTGAATTATAATAACAATACATTTATTAATTGAAAAAATAATCTTCTTCTTTGTGTTCTTTCTTCATAAACCGTAACCCCATCCTCTCTCCGTCGGTGAATAGCCATATTATGTGAGAGTGCAGCCCTTAGATAATGACTAGGGACATGTGATAAAATCAACCAAATGGAGTGCTCGATTCTAACAAGGGATTATTGACATAGGGTATTGTAGTAAATCCTATTACATAACCCTATGGTAGAACAGTGTGATACATTACTCAAGTTACACTCCGTCAGTCGCTAGCAGTAATTAACTGACCATTCTATTAGTTAATGCTTATTTTAGTGTTTGAGTTAATCACCACATAGCGACGATCGTACCCAGTACATTTTTAGTGATTTTTTTCCCCTTCTAGTTGTGATATTTACTCCACAAGAGTTTATTAAATCTAGGCCAAAGGGAGATGTCAGTGCAATTCACTGTGATTGGAATATACCTTTTCTCCCTCACCCTTAAAATAATGTTGGAATTTTGCTTATATGCCTGTGGTTTAAATATTAGGATATATTTTGTGGAGGTGTCACTGTACATTAGCTACAGGCCAATGAGCGCTGTGTTCCAAGAGTAGAGATTAAAGGACAAGCAAGGGGAGGGCATCATATTTTCTTCTCTTTCTCTAGATCAGAGATCTAAACTTTTGAACTCTGGGACTCAAATTATAAACCAGACAACCCTACCTGTGGGGTTTATTCTTAATTGAATGCATTCTGTCTGCTACCAATGTGTCTATTTTTTCTGTACCTTACATTTGCTGATTTTTTTCTGAACTAAAGAAATTTTTATGAAGAAACATACTTTTTTCCTAGTCTACTAGATGTGTGTTTAGAAATATACCTATAGTTTATTTGTGTCTGAGCTTGATAAATTACTCCAGTTCACAAACTATTCTTGGATCATACCTCCGTTGACGACTCCCTTTTAAACTTCTAGTTGGGCTGAATTCAATGTCTATTACTTTGGTTGGACATTTTTTCTGACATCTGCTGTTTCTCTTTTAACCTCCTTCTTACATATTTGCCATCTATTTATACATGGCCATACACAGTTGGGCAGTTATGTGAGCAATGGTGTTTTACTTAATGTTGTTACATTCTCCTCCGCGTGACCTGTTTTCTCTGCAGATTACACGGTTAATCCATCGTCACCCTTTAGAGTTCTTTAAAAGGGGATGTAAAGTTTGTGGTTGATGAATTTTGTTTTTTTTTTCTCCTTCTTTTGTTACTCAATGTTTTTCACTTGTTTGTAAAGATTTGTGAAGACGATCATTATTTTTCCAAACCATGTAAAACTGTTAGACGTGAAACATTTACAAAGCATGCTGCCCGGGCATAAACAGGTAAAAGAGATTGATGTTAATAAGAAAAGAATGCACACAATGCTCACCAGGGATTAGAATAAGTAAAAAAATATATATTTATTAAAACAAAAAGAAAAAAGAGCATCGACTGAGGGGATCCAACCCCCCCTCAGTATACACACACTTAATCAGAATAAACAATGCAGAATTACCCACACAAAATCATAAGTAGATCTATCTATTTAGACTAGATCTAAACACTATAATTCCAAATGAATAAATAAATAAAAAGACATAAATGCTCAAAATCGTGGATGATAATGACCAGATAAATGCTAGTAGCAAAGGCTGAACATATGCCTAAATCTGAAAGGGGGAGGCGGGAACTTACACTGAAGTGTCGAACGGGTCCCGCTGGTGAGCGCAAAGGGGTCTGGACCACGCCACCGCAGAGATGTTGCCACCGCACAAACTTCCTGCAAGCGCTGACTCAGCCTAACAGCATACGCGCAGAGTGACCTCCTGACGAAGCACGTAGTGTGAAACGCATAGAGGGTAAGACAGGTCACTCTGCGCGTATGTTGTTAGGCTGAGGCGGCGCTTGCAGGAAGTTTGTGCGGTGGCAACATGACTATGCATGCTGGAGAGGCCAGTAACCGGAGTGATCCCACATATTTAACCCATTAAGGCCATTAACCCCTTTACTGAAATAGAATTCCCCAAAGAGGGGGATTCATAAGGATGTCTCTTGGCCCCTGCCATTGACAGCATTTAATAGTTTATCTGCAATGAATAGTTTAAGTGGCAGTACCACATAGCAGGTAATACAAATCTAATATCATAAGAAAAAAAAGTGTACATTAATCTAATTTCATCATAGCGTCAGAAGCCCCAGACAGTCGACAATATCTTAGTAAAAATAAGAATCATAATAACTTTATATAGCGCTTTTCTGCCAATGTGACTCAATGCACTTACACTGGCGACACACTTTATTCGAGCTCGGCTAGTCCCACGAATTCGGGTATACCCGGGTGTATTGAGGTTTGTGACTGTTTTCTGCCCGAGTGCATTGAGGTATTTTCCAGGCAGGGATTGAAGCATTTTATTCCCGCTGGCTGCAATACTGCACAGTATATATATATATACTGCATTACAATTCATGAATTTATGCCATCTGGTAGACACGCGAAGCATTGCAGCCTATTAAATCCTAATCATTATCATTTAACAGATCAGCCGCCCGTCAGGCAGGCATGAACCCAGGCTGGGAAGGCAAACGCAACGGGGCTTGTCAGAGGTGAGGAGCGGCGCATTCCAGGTATCTGCCAGGTACATACTGGGTATTTGCTCGAATAAAGTGTGTCGGTGCAGTAATCTATTATGATAATTTAAGATCTTTAGGATGCTAATATAATGTATTATGTTTTCTTCTGTTTATATGTGTAGCCCTTTTTCTGACGCCTCCCAAAGGACTACTGGTCACTGTACGCAACCTGCGGCTCCAGGAGATCTGAGCCTCCGCTAGCTGGGAGCCTGGTGTAACTATTCTAGCGCAGCGCCTCCACTTACCCAGGATCCCCGTTATGCAAGATGCCCCTGGGCAAGAAACATACCATCACAGTGCGTGCAACCAAGTTTTACTATGCAATCATACCTTATACTCTATAGGACATCACACATAACATATTCTTATACTATAATGCTAGTCTTGGCAGCAATACCTAACACCGTTATAACTGCTACGGTCCTTATACTATAGTGGCTCGGCCACACCTCTAGGGAATATTGTCCTGTACAATAGTGGCTCAGCCACGCTCTTATAGAGTATTGTCCTTGTATTGTATTATGTGGTATAGGCTCAGTCCTCTAGCCACTCTCTAGTGTCCCTAAAGAGTTTAGCCTAAGGCGGGATCAGCACCTGATGACCGGTGTTGGTGCACTTGTTGTGACAATATACCTTCCGGTCATGGCGGTGACCGGTACCTCTTCACAAAGTATCCGATGCCTCCGACCCTTGACCTCCAGATGTCGTGGTGTCCAGCCGTGTGCTCCCAGATGACTGCAACCGGCCGCAACTCTGTGCTTTGTCCCTAACTAATGTATAGTAGGGTGACAAGCACTTCCACTACGGGGCGTCCCTGCAGTACAGCAGCCTACTGTGACTCAAGGGATGCTCCTATGCCCTGAGGGGATAGCTGGCCTATGCAGGTGGGTCATTGACCCCCTACACTCACACTACCTCCTTCAGCTCTGTCCAGATCTCCTCTGACTAGCGTGGTTTCTCCCCCACGCTTCCCTTTCCTGCTCCCGTCATCCTAGCCTTCTGATTGGTTCTTTACATCAGGTGACTGCCCAGGAGCTCATGGGAGTTGTAGTTTCTCCATGGAGCCTCTCTGCCTTAATCTGCACAGACACACAGCTATTACATCAGCCACTGCCTGTCTCACTCTGCTCTGACACACTGCAACACTGTTGCAGATACTCCACAGGCCTCTCACTGAACAGAGTTAAACACCAACTGAACACACATCCTTACATTCTCCCCCTTGCAGAATCCAACGTCCCCGCTTGGGCTACACCTACATAACTATACACAGAATGTTATATAACCAAAAATAACGCAACACAGTACATCTTACTTATTGCTCTATATTAAATTGCACAGTTCAGTGAACATTACCACTACCGACTGTACTCGACGGCGAGCCCACTGCTGAGCCTCATAATGGGGTACCCCAAATTGATCATAAGCCATCCTCATTGGAGGTTGAGCAGCTCTTTGGCTTATGCGAATTTGTTTTTAGCTACCTCCTCTGGAGAGTAGCAATTCCCATTTGGCATTTCCAACTCTGCTCTTGAGGGGCTTGATAAGTCTACAAAGTCTCTTTGTGGCACAAAGCACGGGCTCTGTGGATCTACAGGCTGGCTCATTGGAGTCAGCATCTCTGTCTTTGGACCAAGGGGCTCTTTACCCGTAGCTCCTTCGGGAGATGCCCGCGCGGCCGGAATGCCCCTTTGAGAGGTTCCCTCCATAGGATTCTCAGAGGTGGCATTTATTACAGTCTCTGGGCCAACCTCTGTATTTTCATCTTCTCCATCTATTGAAACAGTGGGCATTTCCAATTCGTTGTCCCCTACTTGAGGTATGGGGAGCAGATGATTCCTATGCCATACCTTTACCCGGCCTTCTGAATCCTTGATGTGGTACACCGGGAGGCCAGGCATCTGTGATTCTACCTCATACACCCCATTTCTACACTGATCAGCCAATTTGTGCTTCCCAGGAATGTCTAAATTACGAAGAAGAACAGCATCCCCCGGGCGAATCTCTTTATGCCTCACCTTGTGGTCAGAGTGTCTTTTGTTGCTTGCATTTAATTGCGCCGCCGTCTTTTCCGCCAATTTATAGGCCTGCTGTACACTGTCTTGTAGTCTTTGTACTTATCGGAAATGCGTCCTGTTGGATACCCCATCGGTAGATATCCGCAGTCGCACATCCACGGGCAGCCTAGCTTCCCTTCCAAACATCAAGAAGTATGGAGTATACCCGATAGACTCGTGGCGAGTACAGTTATATGCATGCACCAGTGTCTCCACATGCTTGCTCCTCTCCGTCTTCTGAGAGCCTGTTGGTGTTCCCAGCATGTCAAGTAGCGTGCGGTTGAACCGTTCAGGCATAGCATCTCCTTCTTGGTGGTACGGGGTCGTTCGTGACTTACTGTAGCTATATTTAGCAACTTCAGCAGTTCTCTAATGAGAGTGCTCTCGAAATCTCGGCCTTGATCCGAATGTAGCCGGTTCGGTAATCCATAATGAATGAAGTATTTTTCCCATAATACTCTAGCCACAGTCACCGCTCTTTGATCTTTGGTGGGGAATGCTTGGGAGTATCTTGTGTAGTGGTCCGTAATCACTAGTACATTACCTATGCCCCGGGAATCTGGCTTGATGCATAAGAAGTCCATGCACACCAAATCCATGGGGCCGGAGCTTTTCAAATGTGCCATGGGGGCAGCCCGAGTGGGGAGAGTCTTCCACTGTATGCAGCGGGTACACTGTCAGCAATGCAATTCCACAAATTCTCTCATCTTCGGCCAGTAGAATCGGTCCCGAAGTAACCTGAATGTTTTGTCGACACCCAGATGGCCATGATCATCGTGTAGGGCCCTGAGGACCATATTCCGCAGAATCTTGGGCAGGAATAGCTGTCGCCGGTCGGGATGATTATGGTAGGGTATGACCCGATACAGGAGGTAATTGTCCTGTTCTAATTTCCCGAACTCGTTCAACAAGAGTTTCACCAATTCTCTGGGGGCTTGCTTAAGAATAGAGGGGTTTCCTTGCTGCAGGGCTTGGCGAGCTAATTCTACCACTGGGTCTTGAATTTGATGCTGCACTAGCTCGTTCCAGGAGATAATTTTGTCTTCTGTAAGGTTCATTCCCTCCAAGCCTCGGTAGGCCCAAGGGACAGCATGGGATTGACACCCTAATGAGTCGGCTACTCTTAGCTCGGTGAATGAGACCTGATCGTCGACTACTGCGGCTATGGAGCATAGAGCACGTATACCAGGCCCCGGAATTTCTTCCCACACCTCCTCATCCAGGACAGGCTGGAACCCCGGTCTTCGTGACAAAGCATCGGCACCTACGTTGGTGGGCCCTGGTTTATACTTGAGGTTGAAACGGTAGTTGGCCAGCGCCGCCAACCACCGATGACCTGTCGCATCTAATTTGGCGGACGTGTTAATGTATGTCATTGGATTATTGTCTGTCCAGACTTCAAACTATACCCCATACAAGTAATCGTGTAACTTGTCCAATACTGCCCATTTGAGGGTTAGGAACTCCAGCTTGTGGACAGGATAGTTCTGTTCACTTGGGGTCAAGTTTCGACTCGCATACGCCACGGGGCAGAGCCCTGTGTCATATTTCTGGTGCAACACTGCTCCCAGTCCACTAAAACTGGCATCCACGTGTAGCACGTATTCGCGGTCAGGATCGGCATAGGCCAGTACTGGGGCCTGCGTTAGACTGGCTTTCAGTTTCAAGAACGCTTGCTCACAAGCAGGGGTCCATTTCTCTCCAAAGGGCGTTTGCGCCGTAATGTTTTTCCTGCCCGTATCCTCAGGATAGATCTTTAAAAGGTTATTCAGGAGCTTAGCTTTGCTTGAGTAGCCCTCCACGAAATGCCGGTAGTAGCCACAGAACCCCAGGAAGGATCGGAGTTCTTGGACGTTACTGGGCCTGGGCCAATTTACTAAGGCCTCTATCTTCCCTGGGTCGGTGGATATCCCTTCAGCTGATACAATGTGGCCCACGTAAGTCACGGACGTGCGGCAAAATGTACATTTATCCAGGGACAGTCTGAGTCCCTCCTTCTGAAGTCGATCCAACACCTTCATTAGCCGCTCCTCATGCTCCTCCAATGTTTTCCTGAACACTATAATGTAATCCAAGTACACTAAGCATTCTTGCGGGTTCATGTCTCCCAGGGTCTGTTCCATTAACCTCTGAAAGGTGGCAGGGGCCCCGCAGATCCCTTGTGGCATGTGGGTAAACTGGTAGAACCGTAGTGGACAGATGAATGCTGTTCTCTCCTGGTCTTCCAGATCCATGGGCACTTGATAGTATCCCGACCTCAAATCTAGTACACTGAACCATTTACTTCCCGTCAAGGCATTCAGAATGTCCTCAATGCGTGGGAAGGTATACTGATCAGGTACCGTACGATTGTCCAGTGTCCTATAGTCTACGCATAGATGTACCGTCCCATTCTTCTTGCGGACCACCACGATGGGAGAGGCGTACGGACTGCGTGATCCTTGAATGATACCAGCTTTCTCCATTTCGGCTAGTAATCTCCGCACCTCTTCAACGTCTTGGGGAGCCATGTGGCGGGAATGCTTCCGGAACGGGGCGGTGTCATTCATCCGAATGGTGTGGCGGGCGCTGCGACTGCACCCCACATCCATATCACTTGTGGAGAACACCTCTCGTCGTTCTCCTAGCTTGGTCTGCAGTCTTTTTCTCCAGTCCTCCGTTAGCGGCGAATCTCCGAAGTCAAATGCCAACAGGGGAGTTATTGCATGGGTGGTGGCCGCCGGCCGTTCCTCTACGGCCTTCTTTTCGGGTATCACGGGATAGATTCTACCCAGAGGCTGCCGACAATCAATGCACATGGGTTACGGGGAGATGTTCTGCACATATACCCAGGTTCTATTCGGAATTTTCCCCGGCCATTTCTTCACTGAAGCTAATATTTCGTAGACAAGCCGCTGATCATCCCGTGTCATGCTCTCCAATGAGAATAGCTGATCCTCCGGACGTCTATCCGGATAGTGGCAGGCTGCGATCATCATTCTCCCTTCCCCGGGAGGGATCTGGGTCACGCCCCACTCTTGACTGTACAGCATTCCATGCTCCTCTTCAGTCGCGATTTTACCGCAAGCCTCTTGTAGTGCCGGACAAGTAGCGAGAGCCAGCAACGGGGCTTTGCCCGCTTCTTGTAAGTACATGTGGATCACCGATTGCACAATGTCGGTGTTGGTTCCTATGATTATCGGGGCACTGGGGTGGTCTTGTGGTTCTGGACACACTAAGGCTTCGACTTCCATGGGGTGGTGCTTACCGGTGTTCAGCTGGGGAATGTCCAGATGTACCTTCACCACTCCATCGATGGGGTAATCTTCGTGACTTAATGCTCTCAACCGTAAAAAGTCAGCAGATAACAGCGGCAGCCAGTGTAAGTGTTGATCGTAGAAGGGCCGATACACTATGGTCACCTGAGACCCCGTATCCATCAACGCAGAAGCATAGATGCCTTCAATCACTACCCGGATGATGGCGGCTGGTCCGATCTGATTACTCGTCGAAGGATGGGCCACGGCTCCGCCGTCCTGGGGAGTACACAGCATGGACTTGGCCGGTCGAGACGCCGTTTTCCGTAGGGAGGGGCAGCGTGCCCGAAGATGCCCCATCTTTCCACAAGCATAACACCGGAGTTGACTGAGGTAGGCATCATCTCGCACGGGTGGCGAGTTTCATCCCGACACAGGGCGCTCCCGGGCAGCTGTCGGCGCCTCAGAGTCCTCCTTGTCGGGGTCCTCACTCTCGGACGTCTCGGCTTTAGCTTCCGACCTTTTGGTGTCCTTGTTCCCACTCGACGCCTTCTTCCCTGGGGTTAAGTCACGCCCCAGCAGCACAGTCTCATGTGCTTGGACCCGGTCCATTAGGTCATTAAACGCCCAGGCTTGTCCGGGTACGAGGCAGCTGCTGACATGTACGGACACCGGATGCAGTGGCAGGAGCCCCCTTAGTAGCTGGGTGGTGCGCAGTCCGTCGGCATCCACCTTTGACACCACCCCCTTTCTCACCAGAG
Organism: Ascaphus truei; assembly: GCF_040206685.1. NCBI lineage: Eukaryota > Metazoa > Chordata > Amphibia > Anura > Ascaphidae > Ascaphus > Ascaphus truei. The sequence continues at coordinate 43,762,489 of NC_134484.1, read as the reverse complement.
TCCACAGATCCAGATGCAGATGTCTAAGGAAGTCGGACACCATTTCTCCCTCTTTCTTAGCCAGAGCATGGAACTTGGTCATCAGGGCAAAGGCATCCACAAGGACCCCATAGGTCTTGGTAAGGCAGTAAATGATGCCTGCTGCATCAGCGTCCGGGTGGTCATCCCGATAGCAGTGCACCATGTGGGATGCTGGGGGTCGCAGACATTCAACGATACGCTGCCTCTGGATGGCATCGGTGTAGGACCATTCAGGAAGTACCTGTTCCGTGTGATCCAGCCACTCTTCAAATCCAACTTCTCCCAGGGGTGTGGGTTTGTCACCTGAAAATGCCTTTAACTTCCGGTATTGGTGGGTCTGTGTGGAGTGGTGGATGGCTTCTGCAAGCACAGGGATAGAGGCATTATCCAGCAGGCTACCCCCTGCTGGGGAGTAGGCGTCTAGTCTTGACATACTGATTCTACTTAATGCGGGACTCATGGCGGAGGGGGTGAACGAAGTGCCTAGGCCCATTGCAGCAGGCCATCGAGGGTTCAAACTGTTCTCAGGGGTGCGGTCAGAGCTGCTAGTGACGGCGCCTAATGAGCCGGCATATACCCTCTGTGGTGTGGAAGCAGCCAGTGGCTCGGTAGAATCCACTTGCACTATTGGACAGTGTATGCCGGGAGCCTCGGGTAGCAATAGAACTAAGGGCAGGACTTTGGGGCATATGTCCTGTTCAGTGACATATAGTATTTTGCGCCAAATCTGTTCCCGGTCGTAATAGTGATCTTGCACTCAGGCGGTGTCCATGAGCGGGAGTTTCCTGACATGGTCAGTCACGGTGCCTAGGGAGAGCATGGCGGGAACATGTCCTAGGCCAAAAGCACTTGTTAGGGGAATTTCATGCCGCTGGGCCCACTTGCGCACCTCGGGCTGCGAGGGCACAAACATGATGAAAAAAAACTTGTTGCACAATTGAGAAAAATATATGGGGCACCCCAGGTCTAAGATCTCAGCAGCGCCTCCAAATGTAGCCATTTTTCTGACGCCTCCCAAAGGGACTACTGGTCACTGTACACAACCTGCGGCTCCAGGAGATCTGAACCTCCGCTAGCTGGGAGCCTGGGGTAACTATTCTAGCGCAGCGCCTCCACTTACCCAGGATCCCCGTTATGCAAGATTCCCCTGGGCAAGAAACATACCACTATAGTGCGTGGAACCAAGTTTTACTATGCAATCATACCTTATACTCTATATGACATCACACATAACATATTCTTATAATATAATGCTAGTCTTGGCAGCAATACCTAACACCGTTATAACTGCTACGGTCCTTATACTATAGTGGCTCGGTCACACCTCTAGGGAATATTGTCCTGTACAATAGTGGCTCAGCCACGCTCTTATAGAGTATTGTCCTTGTATTGTATTATGTGGTATAGGCTCAGTCCTCTAGCCACTCGCTAGTGTCCCTAAAGAGTTTAGCCTAAGGCGGGAGCAGCGCCTGATGACCGGTGTTGGTGCACTTGTTGTGACAATATACCTTCCGGTCACGGCGGTGACCGGTACCTCTTCACAAAGGATCCGATGCCTCCGACCCTTGACCTCCAGATCACTGCAACCGGCCGCAACTCTGTGCTTTGTCCCTAACTAATGTATAGTAGGGTGACAATCACTTCCACTACAGGGCGTCCCTGCAGTACATCAGCCTACTGTGACTCAGGGGATACTCCTATGGGCCTGAGGGGATAGCTGGCCTATGCAGGCGGGTCACTGACCCCCTACACTCACACTACCTCCTTAAGCTCTATCCAGATCTCCTCTGACTAGCGTGGTTTCTCCCCCACGCGTCCCTTTCCTGCTCCCGTCATCCTAGCCTTCTGATTGGTTCGTTACATCAGGTGGCTGCCTAGGAGCTCATGGGAGTTGTAGTTTCTCCATGGAGCCTCTCTGCCTTAATCTGCACAGACACACAGCTATTACATCAGCCACTGTCTGTCTCACTCTGCTCTGACACACTGCAACACTGTTGCAGATACTCCACAGGCCTCTCACTGAACAGAGTCAAACCAACTGAACACACATCCTTACATATGTATATACAGTACATTTATACATAATGTATCAACATTGAATCTTTTGTCTTGCTCGTACAGTAACTGTGTGCCAGTTGTCAATTTTGATGAGTTACAAGTACAGGCAATTTCAAATGTGACCACTGCCCAGGGTAAAATACTAAATATTTTAATCATCCTTATACAAAACAGATTAAACAATATATTAGAGTTGCTCTACATTTTTATATATATTATATATATAATGATCCCATCACTGGCCTCTAGGTGCTGGATTAGGGCAGCTATGGGACTTTCCAATGCACAGAGAGTAAATCTCCCTAGAGAAGCCAGCAGCAGCTGCTAACTAATTAAGCAGATTGAACTGCTGATTGAACAAGGAAGTGTTTTAAGGCAGATGCAGAGCTGCCATGCTGAGAGATACTGCTGTTTCAAGAGAAGGTGGGCAGAGAAGTGTTCTCCCCAGCTGTGGAAGCTGGTACAGCCCCTAGGGCAGCTGGATGGTGGTTGCGGAGCCTGCTGGGAATGTCTGGGTTGTTAATCCAAGGAAGAAGGAAGGATGCGAGACCGTGCTGAAGCGGAGATGTCCTGTCTTACCATTGGATTTACAGAGGAGAGATTATCTCGGCTCTCGTGGCGCATAGCTCCCATCGGAAGGAAGGGTGCGAGACCGTGCTGAAGTGGGGACGAATGCTCCAAACCTTGGAATAACAGATAAGAGAAACACTTTATTGCTGTGTTCAGAGACTTTATATGTGAAGCTATAATAGTACCTGTTTAGGGTGGTAACCAGCTTAGCTGTCCATCCAGTTAGTAAAGGCTGAATCTGCATGTACAGTTAATGTATTGTATATCCCTGCAATTAAACCCCACACAGAGAAATACTAAGTTTCCTGCCTTAATCTGGGACTAAAAGAGACTGCAACGTGGTATGGGCATCACTATATATGCTGTGTTAATCCGATGGGCCATTTGTCTGCCGAGGCAAATTTTGAAAGAATCTCGGGGAAATCTTGAAAACCATTTAGAGAAATAAAACAATAAAACAAGTGATAGACAGCACTCGAAAGAGATAAATAATGTGTGTGCAGGGTGCAATGGGACCTAATTCCCCTAAATCATATATAAAATACAAAGGTGTCCCAGCACTCACTGTCTATAAAGAAAAGCTCTACTACAAGAGTATGTCTGAAATATGCAATAAGTTTTAATGAGAACACAAGGAAAAAATGACTTGGAGTTGCACATCACATTGGAAACAGAGTCTTAGGGAAGGGGAGTGCGAAAGGGAGACAAGGTGACAACACACTACAAAAACAAGGGGGGAAAAACACACTAAAAGGACGAGGGTATGTAAGGGGGCAACAACCGTTTCGAGGTACTAACCTTTTTCTCAAGCCCGTTCCCTCTGATCCAAAGGGACCCAGAGGTACTTTCCTATATACAATGCGCCCTGTCCTACAGTATGGAACAACTGAATATCTGATCAGGTAAGGCTATTGGTAATACAGATATAGCAATACAGCAAATGAAGACAAGCAATAAAGCAATCAAGATCCAGTAAAGACCCCCTGTATACACTTAAATGTCCTACAATAAGGATCAACAGTCTATGAGATCAGGCAAGGTTATTAGTTACACAGAAGTAGCAATCCGGCAATAATGGAGAAACAGCAAAAGGAGTCCAAGATAAAGCAATACGTGCAAGTCAAGAAAGCACTGAGTCACTGCTCCTCACTGAGTCACTGCTCCTCTGTGTCTCTGCTACTGATCAGAGTCACTGCTCCTCTGTGTCTCTGCTACTGATCAGCGCTGGTCAGGGATCAAGGCTCCAGACAGATCAATACAAATGTTTTATTCCATTAAGCACAGCCAAAAAAAAACACAAATCCGAGCTATACTCACTGAAACAGGAACATACGGGCGAGGCCAGGATATTGAACAATACTTTCGGAAAAAATGTTGGCGCTCCCAATCTGTGTTTATGCCCGACGTGGCATGGGCGCCTAACGTGAAAATCCAGAACATTTCCCTTTTTTTCAGCATATGAAGTCTGTCTCCTCCCCAAACAGATTCTGGGATATGTTCAACCACTGAGTAGCTCAAATTGTCCAATCCCTCTTTTTGGACACTGAGAAAAATTTCTAGAAATGGGATGTGTGATGTCCTCTTTTTTGATGGAACATACATAAATGAGTTTAAGGGGCCTGATAGTTCTCTCCACATAACCCTTTCCACAACCACACTTCATAAAGTGCACAACATACTGTAATTTGTATTGCCGTTAATAAAGGTTTTAATTTTATACTCGGTCACTCTGAGAGGCTTGACACAGTCAGTAAAAATGCATATCTTGCAATGCCTACATTTAAAAAATCCCTTAAGAAATCCTAATGATGTATCCACTTCCATCAGGAGCTAAATAGACTAGGTGATAGATGTGCTGCTAATGATTTGAGACTTTCTAAAGGCAAATTCGGGAGCCTGTATTAATGTAGGGCTTACGATTTTTGTCTTGATTTAGTACACTCCAATGCTTGGATTTCATTTGATATGCCTGCTTACTGTTTGTGTAATACAGTGTGGAATTTCTCTTCCTATTGTGATAATCTCTGTAGAATTTTCCAGTCTTTTCCCCCATATTCTTTGGTACAACCAGGTCTGCTTGATCAATCCAATATGCATCTCTTATATCGGATTCCTTATTTCCCCTATTTTTAAATCTAAGAGCCAAGACTCTATTGTTGAATGAAGGACTCATCATTCGAGCAGAGTCTCCTCAATCAGAGAATCTGGCCTTTGGGTATACCCCTGATTAAAGACCTGGGGCGGATACTGTCAGCTCTAAGAAAAGTGTTACGTGAATTCATCTTCCAATTAGTTTGGATCTCTCCATTCATATCAATGTACAACAATACATTTAAATAGTGAATGTGATGATGGTGAAATTCATGAGTTAAAACAAAGTTAAAATGTGTTATGGTTAAGTGTATTAATAAAAGTGTGTAAGGTGTTGTGGTCCGTATCCCAAATAAATAGCAGATCATCTATATATTGTTGATAATAAACGATATGCTCATGATATTTATCTTGTCAAAGAAAATGTTTGTGCATTCCCAAAAATCCATACTGTAAGTAAATTTGCGTATGATTTGGAAAATGATGTGCCTTTGGCAGTGCTCCATGTTTATAAATAAAACTGCGAATCAAATAAAAAATAATTATGTGTGAGTTAGAATGTGATTGATTCCAAAATAATAATGTACCCAACAAATCTGTGAGTAAGGGCACCCTAAGGGCCCTGTAAGGGGACACACTTACAGTTGTAAATTGTAGATTTGGAGATTACTCTAACAAATGTTTATATATATAGCAAATATCACTTGTCAGCACATTAACATGTCACAGGTCTGCATCCCTGCTTTTCACCATTATCGCCTAGCATATACTGTAGTGCTTCCACTACAGCAAGGGATTTGGGAAATGACATGCAAGTTAGCACCTTTTGTTTGAAATCCATTTTGACATGGACCCTTATAAGCTTATGCTCGCTGCATTACACAGCTTTTCAGCACAGCATGGGTTAAGATGCATAGCCAGTAAACCTACCCACATGCAGCTGTTTCAACCTTTTGGGTCTCATCAGTGTGAGGCTGGTTATACTGGCTTTTCAATATGAAGCTTGGATAGGTATACACCACACATTAGATAAATTATGGTGTGTGTAAGAGACATGTTCAGAAGTACGCAATGGAGACTGTTTTAAGGTGAAATTAAAATAAGGCTTTATTGCGCCTGTTGCTTTAAACACAGCAAACATGTAAATCAGCAAACAAAATCCGCTCCACTCTGGAGTATATATACACTTGTGATCCAGTTCTCTCTAACTGCGTGGTTAGCCCAACGATTCACCAGCCCAAATCATAGAAACATTCATATACTTAGATAGACATAGATAATAGTCTTAAAAGAAAAGTCTTATCTGTTAGCTGGGTTGCTGTAGGGGGATGCTTCTTTGTTCTCCTGGTGTCCACATGCATGTGTGATAAGGAAATGTCAGGATCCAGGAATAGAAGTATTATCCCCTGTGTCTTGTTGTCAGCTTGCAGTCTCTTTTGGCAGGCTCAAGACGTCTGTCTCCTTGTTCAGCTCACTTGTGTGCTCAGGAGTCTCCCTTCCTGTCTCAGAGGCAGGCTTTTTCTAACACCTGTAATCAGCCAGGTGGTGTTAGTTAATTGCCTACAGCAGTTAACCACCACACTGCTGGATTAGAGGCACATTTGTGAACAGGGATAAGTCCCCTGTTAAAGTGTGTGAAAAAAGTGACAAAAAAAACTCCACGTATAGCATATAGCAAATGCAAAATATCACTTGAGCACACACACATATATGTGTGTGTGTGTGTGTGTGTGTGTGTGTGTGTGTGTGTGTGTGTGTGTGTGTGTGTGTGTGTGTGTGTGTGTGTGTGTGTGTGTGTGTGTGTGTGTGTGTTAAGTGGCATCTATGATTGACTCTAAATTTGCACCCTATATAAGGTGCATTAATAGGGACACTGATTTATTCCTGATGAAGCCAGCTGGGTGAAATGTGCCCTGAGCCCTACTTGCAGAGAGCTGTTGTGCTGTTATGTCTGTGAAACATCTCTGTGTGCTGCGAAACGAGAAGTGACATCACCAGACGTGACGTCAGACACCGGGCGGAATTGAGCTACCGGTATCTTGAGGTCTGACAGTATCACTATCACCATGTGTTGCTGGAGACTCCTGCTGTGCTATTTTGCACTAAATGTGTGTTTTATACTTGCAAAATGTGTGTGATTGATACATTATGCTGTGTAATACATTGTACTCTTCATACTACACTATGGCCTTTTCTTTATCTGAATATGTCCTAAGGAAGCCACGTAAGCAGAAGACACTGGAGGGGACAACAATTAGCCGAACAGTCCATTTCAATAATTTCTTACCTGCGCTCTACCAATCCTTTATCATCACATTTTAAATAGACCAAGCATACAGTCTGTGTGAAAGTTGGAGCTGCAAAATCTATTTTTCACCATAATTCACCTATTAATTAGTTTATTTCATTACACTTTCAACTGGGAGTGCTTCTTTTCTTTATCTTTCTCTCAAAATCTCATATAAAGTTCAGACGAATGAATAAATGTATAGAAATACTTTACATCCCTTTGATCGAACGCCGCTCAAAAAAAAATCAGACTTCCCAAGAGTCTGTAGAAGAATTTCCTACGCAGATTTTTAGGCGGTAGTTGAATAAATGAGCTTGGGAAGCATAATGGTCTTCTTTCGGTAGAGCTGTAATGTCTGTGTTCTTCCTGCACTCCGGTCAACAATTCCACTGAGAACTTTCACAGCTCCTCGGTTGTAACTCAGAAAGTCTCCTTCTACTGTTATCAGGGATCCTTGGTACTGTCCAGTATGCAGTCCCTCCGGTCCCCCTTGCCCTAAGCGTAAGATTTTCACTGATATCTTACAGATTCCTCAAGGGAATTTTACTTGTGATAGTCAGAGTCCAGACATTTGAAAGACACGCTTATGACCTCATCGGTTGCATAGCTGATTGCTTAGAAAATCAGTGCTAATTGACACGCGTGCAGTACCAAGTTCAAGTGGGAAACTGGAAAGTAACTATTAAGTAGCCAGGGATATAGAAACTGCTACAACAATACAACAAAGAAAAGATACATATACACCATAATATACAGTAAAGCAATAATACATAACACATTATTAGAATTGATTTAAAAACTAATCTCGCAAATCCTAGGTGATGTTGTTCAGGGTGAAACACCTTATAGAAACACATATGCGCGGTTCTAATTCCAAATAGGAACTGGAAAGCAACTATTAAGTTACTGGGGGCTTACTACACACAATGATTCCGGAGATATACAGTAGAACCTGCTACAACCAAAAATATCCAAGCAGAGAAACATATGCACAATATTATACAATAAAAATAACAATCATAACAACACAATATTACAATTATTTTGGGCTCTAATCTACATTTATTGTGACACAGCGACCTGCGATTTTTTGCACCTAAAAATCTGCTTTGAATATATATATATACAGCTGAACCCCGTTATAGCGCGACCCGTTATAACGCAAATTCTGTTATAACGCGGTTTTCACGTGGCGCCCTTATTAAAAAAATTTTTTTTAAAAATTAATTTTTACATTTGTATTTTTTACATTTTTTTGGCACACTGCACACACTGCACACACTGCACACACTGCACACACTGCACACACTGCACACACTCTCACTGCACACACTCTCACTGCACACACTTTCACTGCACACACTCTCACAGCACACTGTACACTGCACACACTCTCACAGCACACTGCACACTGCACACACTCCCAGCACTCACTGTACACACTCTCACTGCACACTGTACACTGCACACACTACACTGCACACACTGCACACACTCTCACTGCACACTGCTCACAGCACACTGCTCACAGCACTGCACACACTCCCAGCACTCACTGCACACACTCTCACTGCACACACTCTCACTGCACCACTGCACACACTCTCACTGCACACACTCTCACTGCACACTGCACACACTCTCACTGCACACTGCACACACTCTCACTGCACACTGCACACTGCACACACCACACTGCACACACCACACACCACACTGCACACACTCCCAGCACACTGCACACACTCTCACTGCACACACTCACTGCACACACTCACTGCACACACACTCACTGCACACACACTCACTGCACACACACTCACTGCACACACACTCACTGCACACACACTCACTGCACACACTCTCACTGCACACACTCTCGCTGCACACAATCTCACAGCACACTGCACACTGCACACACTCACTGCACCACTGCACACACTCTCACTGCACACACTCTCATTGCACACACTCCCAGCACTCACTCCCAGCACTCACTCTCACTGCAAACTGCACACACTCTCACTGCACACACTCACTGCACACACTCTCACTGCACACACTCTCACTGCACACACTCTCACTGCACACACTCCCAGCACTCACTCCCAGCACTCACTCTCACTGCACACTCTCACTGCACACACTCTCACTGCACACACTCTC
>NC_134484.1:43745793-43748293 GCF_040206685.1 Ascaphus truei | reverse complement strand
CGCACAGCACGCCTCACATCTCCTGCACCTCACACATCTCCTACCGCAACCAGACCGCGAGGCCCCCTACCCCGCTACACCATGCCACCAATGTCCCTCCCCCTATCCCGCTACCTCACACAGTGTAGCTCCCGCTACACACCACTCCCTCCCGCTACACACCACTCCCTCCCGCTCCATTCCCTCCCCGGCGGGGGAACAGGCTGCCACGCGGCGCCAAAGATGGCGGACCCCCTTCCTCCCTCGCGCTACATTCCCTCCCGCTCCACTCACCTCCCTCCCGCTCCATTCCCTCCCGCTCCATTCCCTCCCGCTCCACTCAGCTCCCTCCCCGGCGTGGGAACAGGCTGCCACGCGGCGCGTAAGATGGCGGACCCCCTTCCTCCCTCGCGGCGCCGAGTGAGAAGATGGCGGTGGCCGGAAGTACAGGTAGGTGTCGCGTGTGTGTGTGTGTGTGTGTGTGTGTGTGACACTGCCCCCCTCCTGTCCACTGCCCCCCCCTCCTGTCCACTGCCCCCCCTCCTGTCCACTGTCCCCCCCTCCTGTCCACTGCCCCCCCTCCTGTCCACTGCCCCCCTCCTCCTGTCCACTGCCCCCCCCCTCCTGTCCACAGCCCCCCCCCTCCTGTCCACAGCCCCCCCCCCCTCCTGTCCACAGCCCACCCCTCGTGTCCACTGCCCCCCCTCTCCTGTCCACTGCCCCCCCTCTCCTGTCCACAGCCCCCCCTCCTGTCCACTGCCCCCCTCTCCTGTCCACTGCCCCCCCTCTCCTGTCCACTGCCCCCCCTCTCCTGTCCACTGCCCCCCCTCTCCTGTCCACTGCCCCCCCTCTCCTGTCCACTGCCCCCCCTCTCCTGTCCACTGCCCCCCTCTCCTGTCCACTGCCCCCCCTCTCCTGTCCACTGCCCCCCCCCTCCTGTCCACTGCCCCCCCCTCCTGTTCACTGCCCCCCCCCCTCCTGTCCACTGCCCCCCCCCTCCTGTCCACTGTCCACCCCCTCCTGTCCACTGTCCACCCCCTCCTGTCCACTGTCCACCCCTCCTGTCCACTGTCCACTGCCCCCCCCTCCTGTCCACTGTCCACCCCCTCCTGTCCACTGTCCACTGCCCCCCCTCCTGTCCACTGCCCCCCCTCCTGTCCACTGCCCCCCCTACTGTCCACTGCCCCCCCTACTGTCCACTGCCCCCCCTCCTGTCCACTGCCCCCCCCTCCTGTCCACTGCCCCCCCCTCCTGTCCACTGCCCCCCCTCCTGTCCACTGCCCCCCCTCCTGTCCACTGCCCCCCCCCTCCTGTCCACTGCCCCCCCTCCTGTCCACTGCCCCCCCCCTCCTGTCCACTGCATCCCCCTCCTGTCCACTGCCCCCCCTCCTGTCCACTGCCCCCCCCTCCTGTCCACTGCCCCCCCCTCCTGTCCACTGCCCCCCCCTCCTGTCCACTGCCCCCCCCTCCTGTCCACTGCATCCCCCTCCTGTCCACTGCCCCCCCCTCCTGTCCACTGCCCCCCCTTCCTGTCCACTGCCCCCCCACCCCCTTCCCACCGCCTCCCCTCCCCCCTTCCCACCGCCTCCCCTCCCCCTTCCCACCGCCTCCCCTCCCCCTTCCCACCGCCTCCCCTCCCCACTTCCCACCGCCTCCCCCCACCCCTTCCCACCGCCTCCCCCCCCTTCCCACCGCCTCCCCCCCACTTCCCACCGCCTCCCCCCCACTTCCCACCGCCTCCCCCCCCTTCCCACCGCCTCCCCCTTTCCCACCGCCCCCCCCCCTTCCCACCCCCCCCCACCGCCGCCCCCCCACCGCCCCCCCCCCTTCCCACCACCCCCCCCCTTCCCACCACCCCCCCCCTTCCCACCGCCCCTTCCCACCGCCCCCCCCTTCCCACCGCCCCCCTCTTTCCCACCGCCCCTTCCCACCGCCTCCCTTCCACCGCCTCCCTTCCCACTGCCTCCCCACCCCCTTCCCACCGCCTCCCCACCCCCTTCCCACCGCCTCCCCCCCCTTCCCACCGCCTCCTCCCTCCTTCCCACCGCCTCCCCCCCCCCTTCCCACCGCCTCCCCCCCCTTCCCACCGCCTCCCCCCCCCCTTCCCACCGCCTCCCCCCCCATTCCCCCTCCGCTCCCCTTTCCCCCCCCTCCGCTCCCCTTTCCCCCCCCTCCGCTCCCCTTTCCCCCCCCTCCGCTCCCCTTTCCCCCCCCCTCCGCTCCCCTTTCCCCCCCTCCGCTCCCCTTTCCCCCCCTCCGCTCCCCTTTCCCCCCCCTCCGCTCCCCTTTCCCCCCCCTCCGCTCCCCTTTCCCCCCCCTCCGCTCCCCTTTCCCCCCCCCTCCGCTCCCCTTTCCCCCCCTCTGCTCCCCTCCACCCCCCTCTGCTCCCCTCCACCCCCCCCTCCCCTCCCCTCCACCCCCGCACCCCCCATCCCCTCCACCCCCTCCCCTTCCACCCCCTCCCACCCCTTCCCCCCCTCCTCTAACCCTTCCCCCCCGCTCCTCTAACCCTTCCCCCCCC